>NC_091928.1:58673140-58929062 GCF_041260155.1 Ptychodera flava
GTGCGTCATAAAATAGGTAGTGTCGAACATTTGCAAGCAGAACTGCACAGTACATTACAGGTTTATTTTTATGCGCCTACATTCCTAATAAATATTTAGCTATATGAGAGTTTTTTGGGGTGCTTGAAAATTTTGATCCTATAGATTGGGGTATTTGACATTTTTTGGAGTCTTGAGCAGAGATCAGAAAAAATTAGGATTTTAATCACAATTCCTCCAGCTCCACCCTTCACCAGTTTTTTTGTGAATTATTCAGCCTTAGCTCTAATTTTTGGCAATTTCATTTCCAACAACTCCCACGACTCACACTATCTTATAAATTCATCTTTCACAAATTCTACATGACCTATGACCTGTGACCTGTGACCCGTCTAACCGAATATATTCTCCTGACCTTTCTCGCCAATTTCGGTTGAGGTTCAAAGTAAAGTGATATCTCACAGTTCCCTATCGGCTATTGATGTTGTCTTTAAAGATACGGTGCTTCGACGACTAGGTCACGTGTCCCATTTTCTCTCCATATCGTCATTGCAACGATAGTTTTCACAGTCGCATTCACTGTGTTATATTATTGCCATAGCAATTTTTGTATGGATAATTGATTCAACCTTTTGTTCTATCGATTTACCCAAGCGAAGGTTATTTTGTTTGTCTTTCATCGAACAAAACCTGCAAGAACTCCTCGAGAGAAATTGCAGTGAAGCGTATTTCATCTAGATGAGGATTCCTGTGTGAAGTATTACAAGTATTTATGCCAAATTATGTTTCGAAACAAAGTTCATGTCGACATCGTTCACACAGACGTAATTTAGCAACCGTGTGGGCAAAAACAATATATTACAATGAATACCTATTCGCACTGCATCTGCAGCAATATTCCTGATGTAAGTTTCTGTTCCCCAGAAGACATAGTCAGTTTGTGTCCAGGAGCATGTAGAGGTGAGATCATATTCCACCTGGTCTGGTCTTTGATAGACGCCATCATCAGACACATATCCTTCATCATACGTCAGTTCCAAAATGCGTCTTTCCTGCATGATACCCGGATCGATGCCACCGTCGTCGGCTTTGGTGCCCATTGGACTGCCTTTGATGGCATTGTATCCTAAACCGATTTGTTGAATTCCAGCCGGTGCAGGAGAAGGTGTTTGACAGGAAACCAGTGTTGCCTGGAAAAACAACACCAAGAAAACAAAAAAAGTTACTGGCGACATTTTACTATTCAATACTATTCAACACTATGACACTTTTGCTGTATTGCGACATAAAAGCAAACAAGAATGTCTTATCAGCAGGTTTTTTCCCGAAGCCTTCAGACACACACCGTCAAAACATGACAAAAATCGCTATCGATGTCATTGAATTGATGAATGGGGGCGCTGTTAAGTTGTAAGGCTACTGTAAATATCGAAGGCTGAGGATTTTATCACAAAGTTTTCAAGCCTTGTAAGACTGGAAGGAGAAGAATGCATCCTGAATGCATTCATATGATGATCTTTGTAATCAAACAGCTAATTATTTGTTTTTTCACACAAGACGCATTGTAATTTTAACGCATTCACAGTTATGTAGATTTGTTTTATTTGTGACTATGTTGAAATAAATTTATCTTTTTCAAAAAAAAAAAAAAAAAAATATCGAAGGCTGTTACACAAATATCACAAGCACCGAAAGTTAATGTTGAGCAATTCTGTCCAGGTATATAACTTTTTAGCACTTTTCTCTATTTTGTGATTATAATTATCATAACAAGACTTTTGCATGCTTGTAGGACTTTTATATTAACCAAAACTGTAAATTTCTTGAGGAGGGGAAGTCTTCATAAAAGTAGCGTTTCTCTGACATGAAGTGTGATGTTCTCATTTTGGTGTCATGACGCAGGGTCAGGGAACCAGACTAAGCATCCATATCAGAGGACGGTGAGTTGGAGACTCCAGTAGGGTAATTTGACCTGAAGCATGGCACGTTTATTGCTTCATTGGGTGTAATGGGTTATGTGTATCCTCATCCTGAGATTACGTCTTTTGGATAATGGAATAAATAAAAAAGGGATTAATTATGTTCCTTTTGTTGCGCTCGATTGTTTCGGGACGATGTCAGTATGAACGACGTGAAGTAGTGAAATATAATGAATTGAATAAAGTTTACAGCAGAAAGTTGGTCATTGGAGATCCCAACCCATATTCGGACCATGCTAATACCATAGTTGTTATTCACCAACACCTAGATTATCGTGCTAACAAACCAGTCTCCAAATATTAGCTTTTTAACAGTTGCTATCATATCACTATGAAATCAGCATATGGTGCACGCAGAGACAATACATCATGCTATTTTATTTGTCTTTTGAAATTTTTCACCTGTTGTGTTCCTTTGATATCGCTCCTTTTATCTCTGAAAAGGGGTGATACGACGCTACAGAAATGTCGACAAACCCGTTGCTATCCTTTATTTTTTTCCCCTTGTATCTTTCCAAAGCATTATCTTCTTACTTCTAGATAGATAATTTTCCCATGATTCAATTCGCAGCACTACCTCACGTATCTGTAAGTGCTAAATTAAACACCTTTACAAGTTCGCACATCGCAAAGTTTTCACCTCAAATCGGAGATGGTCATTTTTCTCCTCTTTATTTCACTGTCGTTGGTCAACTCACAGCCGACTTCACCTCCCGGCGCTGTCAAATACATTGGCGTTGGATACCATGGTTTGCTAGGCAACACTGAAGGTTCCCAAGCCACCAATGGTGGTATAGATCCTGGTCTAGATCTGATGCATCGAGTTTTAGAATTGACCTACGATGATGACAAGGAATATATGAACTATCTTGAACCAGACCAAGTCGAATACACCTTTAACGAGACTTGCACGCCAGTGAACAGCATTGAACATTCGTGGGGTACAAGATCGTATCTGGATCACAGACTTAAGGATTACTCCAGATCCGGTAATTTCATTTTCTTTAATTTATTACTTTCCTACGGAACTGACAGAGTAAATAAAGAGTGTTTATTGTAAAATATTAACCATTATATTTATAATACATGTTTTAAATCGAACGCCGATGAAGTTAGGATATGTATGGTCTACATATATTTTGAATAAACACATGCCTTATTGTAAGAAAATAATGGCTGTTGTCATGTCAATGTCGCTTTCATTCCAATGTCTTTTTCGGTCGACAATAGTTTGTATAATTGACAGTGTCCTTGGAGAACTGATATTCTAAGTAACTTATGATGACGTCATGTCTTTTACTCCACAGACACAGAGCGGAATAATCTGGAAGTTTTGAATTTACTTTGAGTTCAGGTGAGTAATGACGATATTTGCCTTCAACACGATTGGAACTAAATTGCGATAATTGGAAGAGAGTAATATAACGAAAGTTTGATGAAATCGAAATTTTTACAGCTGAAGTTTTACAAAATGATAGAATACTGTAAAAATTAAAATATTGTTTTTCATCTAACAAAACAACAAAACACGTCAATTATTGTATATCCCTTAAATCGTATTCATTTCTATGAAAAGGTGGTATTTTTGTGTAAATGTCATAAAAAAACGACACAAAATGCATAAAATGTGTCTAATTAATGACTTTGAGTTGGGGCACTTTTAAAATGTCTCTTACTTTTTCGTCAATTTGGGGCTTAATAAACACTAAATGTAGTCAGGGCACTTTTGAAATGACCCTGACTAACTATACCTTAAATCGATCGAAAAACTTCATTTTGGTTGGGGAAAAGTAACAAATCGAGATTAAAACTAGTATTTCAGTACCAAAGAAAGTATAGACAAGTTCACATATTTTCATTCAAATATAAATATTGTTCATAAGTATTGAACAATATTGCATTAGATGCAGTCATGCAATGATTCTTACTCATAACATTAGCACAACATCACAAATTTTGAGTAAAATTTTAAAGATGGTTAGTAACTATGGTGTAATATTTAACAAATTCCTTAAATTTTTGAGAAATTTTGCCAATCCAATTATCCCAATTTAGTTCCAATCGTGTTCTTCATATCAGAATTGTCATATTATGTTTCTAGATCGACATTACTAAAGTGTCCTTGACTTTGCTTCAAATTATCAAACTCTGTAGGGAGTGGTTTAATTTCATTATGAAAGATTGACTGAAAATAAAATAGTGTCATGATTTCAAAACCAGCCTCGAATTTTACGCAAAGTCTCAACTTGGCTTTACTTTGCAATAGAACATGTCAAGTGACGAATGGCAAAGTTGAAATAGACGCACACATCATGGTTTATCTGGTACTTTATGTGGAACAGGTGTTGTTTTCAGATAAGTAGTTGTGCTCATTGCAAACTTTCAAGATTTCAAAATGACTTTCTCTGGTTCATGTACCTTGAAATTCAAGTGCTTAGTCTAAATATTATTCAGACGCTTTTTTATACAATTTTTGAAAACTTTTCTCATAATTTTACGGGGAATTAGTGAATTTAAGAAAGAAAAACAAACTTGGAATTGTCGTGAGAGTTCAATAAAAGCCATGTCTAACAGATGACGTCGACAAGGGACTACAATGAAAATTAAAAGAAACTTACGTAGTTCTACGTGAACCCTTTCACCATATCCAGCCCACCATCGCCATCGCATGTGTGAAAGCAAACAGAAGCTAAAATCGGTAGGATAATGATATTATCTGTAAGCTGGATCTCAAAATAAATGCCATTATTCAATTTTTCGATCACGAAAATTGTTGATTGCAAATCGTCACAAATAATTCCAAACACTAAGTAATCCCCTGTGTTGAAACATATCGAGCAGTGACCTTTAAGAGTTACTGTCGACTTTTTTGGAACACATGAACGTTTCACTTTGATCGCTCACCATTCAATGAGGAATATAGTGAGTTTTTTCACTTTTGCCAATCGTTCCATCGTGAGACTGATTTAATTTGACTCTGAAATTATTCTAGTAAATCTTAGTATATATAGCTTTAAAGTCAGTTAATATAAGCACAGAGAAACATATAGGACAGAGTGGCAACACTTGCATGCCTTTTGTTCCATGGTCGTCTCGGTGGACTATTGGCTTTTCATATTAAAATGAGCTTCAAAGGTGTTAAACTTTTTGGAGGCTTTGTTTGTGGTTGATAATTACACGAGATTATGCGAAAAATACGACGAGATGGCATCGTACTGCCAGTCGCGTAGCAACCATAGTTACTTTGTGAGCTCTCAGGCCAGAAACACTGCTTCACGCCAATCAAAACATAACACGCCAGCAGTTTCATAAACATGTCCTTCCTTGACGTACGTGTAAAAGACGGTATGACTGACCGTAAACCATTGAGTAAAACCAGACAGTATCGATAAAAGACTTTCAAATTTGGTTCAAATACACTCATTATATATTCATAAAAATATGAGAGGAATTTTTAAAACGGTAAAACTCACTTTCCTGAGGCTCAAAACACTCCCGTTTTCGCCAGCACGTCAATTCTGCTCAGCACCACACGACAACAACAACACAAACTTTGTCGAACATACTTTCGCTTAACAATTGGTGAAATCCGAAAATTACCGAAGGATGCATGGTCGGCACTCTTCGGAAAAGAGAGGCGAGAGCAACCTGAGGCGAGGCGAACATGGATGGGTTACGTAACCGCTTCACGCCTTAAACAATACCCGTTGCCACTCTATCTATCTTTCTCTATGATATAAGATAGCACATTGCAAATGTCAGTCGACATCTGTCGATTATGAATATTCATGCAATACCGAAAGAACCACCATCACAGAAACACGCACAGTCGGCACAAAGAGGGCGCTATAACTACTGCCAGACCAAAAAGTGAGCTAGCGAATAGCCAGAAACTTGGTTTAGTTTCCTTGCTCTATAAAAAGGGAGATAAGGCAGACTTGAACAATTGGAGACCAATAAGTCTCCTCAATGTAGACTATAAGATTCTTGCAAAAGTAATTGCTAATAGGGTGCGGAAGGTAATTGGCAAAATATGTAGCCCAGATCAGTGTGGATACATCCCCGGGCGGGAGATAGGTGATAATATTGTCTTTACTAGAGATATTATTGAATACGCTAATTTTACTGATAAACCTCTTATTGTCATAAGTCTTGACCAAACAAAAGCTTTTGACAGGTTAAACAGAGATTTCCTTTTTCAAGTCCTTGACTTTATCAAGTGGATAAAAATTCTTTATAATAATACTACTTGCAAAATTAAGTGTATGCCTTTCTTTCTCGCAATATTCATCTTCATAAGGGTGTGAGACAAGGGTGCCCCTTATCACCGTTACTGTATATTATGGCAGCAGAAGTGCTAGCTGAAAATATTCGTAAAGATGACAGCATATCAGGATTCATACTACCAGACAAACAAGAGGAAAAAATTAAGAGTTTTGCAGATGATACGACTCTTTATTTGAGAAATTTGAAAAGCATTACTCAGTCGTTGAAAATGTTCAACAAATATGAAAAAGCAACAGGTGCAAAGCTGAACAAAAAGAAATCCAAAGGTTTATGGGCAGGGAGTTTTAAAAACCGCACTGATTCAGTGGAAGGGATCTATTTTTCAAACAAGGTTTTACAGATCTTAGGTGTGGGTTTGGAAACAGTAACACATCTAGAGAAAACTGGAAAACAGTGATGGAAAAATTACGAATGCCTTAAGATCTGGAATACTAGAAATCTGTCTTTTAAAGGCAGGGCAATTGTAGCTAATATGCTGGCTGCATCAAATTATGGTACCTGGCATCATTTGATCACGTACCTAAGAAAATTATTAATGAAGCAACTAGTAAATTATGGAATTTTATTTGGAGAGGCAAACGAGAAGTTGTGAAAAGGGGCATTTTTTCATTCAAAGATATGATGACGGTGGCAAAAAAGTTGTCGACATTGAAGAAAAGATTAGTGCACTCCTATTGAAGTGGCTCAAGAAATGTTTTGAGAAAAACCAGAGAAGGAGACCCCTAAATGGGCCAGCTTATCATACTATTTCATTGCGAATTTTGACAATAAACTGAATAGTGATTATCGCTAGCGCCATCTCAGTTTCAAAGTCAACAACAACCGATTCCCAAGGGTGTATGGGGATATGTTGAATACCTGGAATTTACTAAGACTTACTAGAGTTAATTTGCCAACATCAAAACATAATCTTTTTAGTGGTGTTTTGTGGTAAAATGACAATATTAAGAATGAAGGAAGTGTCCTCTTTTATGAAAATGGTCAAAAAGTGGAATGTTAAGGCTTAAGGACATCTGGAATGATGACAGAAATGACTGGCTTCAACCATGGGAAATGATTGCACAAATTAGAGGAGGTACAATTAGACATATGCAAGAGGAAATCAAGACAGAGTAGGAAACACTCCTCAATGCTATTCCAGATTCCTGGAAACAAATCATCTCTTCAAACATCCAAAATGAAGAAAACTATGATATTTTAGACTAAGAGAATTATGGTCAGACAAAAAGTGATGTCAAAACCAAGTCACTTTATTGGAAATTAGTTGATAAGAAATGGCATGCAGCCAAAGGTCAGATTGGTCAAAAATGGGCTGAGAATCTAAGTCTTACTGACAGTTACAAAGCTACTCTATTCAGCCGTCCTAATTCAACAGGAATTGTCAGCAATTCAGTAAATGATTTATATTGGGAGATTTTCCATCGAGGCCTAGTAACAGGAAGCTTGGCCAAAAATTTCAATTTAAGTGATGGGAAATGCCATATTTGTGGCCAAGAAGAAACACTGGAACACATCTTATTTGAGTGTAAATATGTTAAAGAAATCTGGCAGAAATGTATTTCTTTCTTTGTCAGAAAACACAACTTTGATAATAATATCAATATCAAAAGATTAGCAATTGCAGGAATCGAAAATGATAATGATGAAACATCTGACATTATTTACTATATTACTTCCTTTGTAAAATATACAGTTTGGAATATTCGAAATTCGGTTACTCTTGATGGGATTAAAGTTTCCCTTCAATCCTATGTCATGCAATTGAAATGTTATCTCTCCTCATGGATGAATACATTGTATTTCACTTATAAGATGATGAACAAAACTGAGGATTTTATCACAAAGTTTTCAAGCCTTGTAAGACTTGAAGGAGAAGAATGCATCCTGAATGCATTCATATGATGATCTTTGTAATTAAACAGCTAATTATTTGGTTTTTTTGTCTTCAGACAAGACGCATTGTAATTTTAATGCATTCACAGTTATGTAGATTTGTTTTATTTGTGACTATGTGGAAATAAATTTATTTTTTTCAAAAAAAGAAAAAAGTGAGCTAGCGAAAGTCAATGAGGAATGGGCCCCTTTTTGAATTCAAGCGTCGTACGCATGCGAGATTTAAATATGCTTTAAGAAGTTGCAGACGTAATGAGGAGCAAATCAAAGCTGATGCGGCTGCGAATAGTTTGTTTACTGGTAATTGTAACGCATTTTGGCAGTCCATCAACAGAATTAATGCAAAGACTCCGCCTAGACCCAACACTGTAGATGGCTGCAGTGGCGATGTCAATATCTCTGAAATGTGGCGGAACCATTTTAGTGATCTCTTAAATGTGGTGCACTCGGTTAGAGACAAAGAATTCGTGTTGAATAAGGTTGACGATTGCAACCTTGATCAAATGAGTTTTGTATCACCTAGTGATGTTCGTAAAGCCATTGACAAGTTACAACAAGGTAAATCTGCTGGTCCAGATTCTCTCTCATCTGAGCATTTTGTATATGCTAGTAATAAGTTAATTGTACTTTTGAGCATGTGTCTCACTTCAATGCTTATTCATAATGTATGTCCTCCTAGATTTTCTGAAGTTTTGTTAGTGCCCATAGTTAAGGATAAGAACAAAAATGTAAGCGATAAGAACAACTATCGCCCGATTGCTCTGTCTACTATTACCTCGAAAGTTTTTGAATTAGTTATTTGAATAAGATTGAGTCGTTTCTTGGATCTTCACCTTACCAATTTGGTTTTAAAACTTGTCATTCTACTGATATGTGTATGTTTGTCCTGAAAGAGGTCATTAGCTATTATAGAAGTCATGGTAGCAATGTTATCGTTACTTTTATGGATGCTTCTAAAGCTTTCGATCGTGTGAATCACTGGTCATTATTCAAGAAGCTGATCAACCGTAATGTTCCTATTTGCTATGTGAGATACCTTTTAACCTGGTACAGAACGCAGGAAATCTCTGTTCGATGGGGCTCCTGTATTTCAACACATTTTACTGTTAAAAACGGTGTGAAGCAAGGTGGTGTATTGTCCCCAAAATTTTTCAATGTGTATATGGATCATCTTAGCCATAGATTGATTAATTCTAAGGTTGGTTGCAACATCGGTGGTATTTTTGTTAACCATCTGATGTATGCAGATGATATATGTCTGATAAGCCCGTCAGTGAAAGGAACTCAGATACTTTTAAATATATGTAGCAATTATGGCAATATTCATGATATTGTTTTCAATACAGAGAAAACTGTATGTATGTGTATAATTCTCAAGCGATGTATGATGGAACATATTCCGGCTGTTTATCTCAATGGAGTTAAACTGCGATTTGTTGAAAAGAAAAAGCACCTCGGCTATATGTTGGCAAATACCTTCAGTGACAATTCTGATATCGAGCGTCAGAGGATCTTTTTATATCTCTGCTAACATGCTTTTGAGAAAATTTTCTATGTGTTCTCAGAGTGTTAAATGTAAACTCTTTAAAGCATATTGCTATCAATTGTATGGTGGTAACTTATGGGTCAGCTATAATAAAAGCGCCCTGAAACAATTGAAAGTTGCTTACAATAATGCTGGTCGCATACTTCTACGATATGACAGACGCAGCAGTGCTAGTACTATGTTTGTATATAATAGGATTGACACTTTTGATGCTTTGCTTAGAAAGCAAATCAATAGTTTGATGAAAAGGTTTCCATGAGTGAGAACCTAATTATACGTAAGGTGTATGATGTTGTGTACTTCACTTCTGACTTGAGGAAAAGATGGATAAATTCAGTCTTCTAATCTGTGTTCAGAAATATGTCTTTATGGTCTAACCCATAAATGAATATTTCTTGATGTAACCTTTTTTGTATCATTCTTTTTGCCAATCCTGTAACCATTTATATATATGGACATGCTCATTGTCCGAAATAAAGAATTAATAATAAATAATAATAAATAATAATAATGTCATACGCCTGATACGAAGGCAATTTGACTAACATATTGACATAGATCATTTCTAAGTCATATCCGATATTTAGAACTACCTGTCAATTTGTTTATATCAGTTTTTCCAATAGACTTTGTCCAAATGCATCCTTTGATTAAGATTTAATTGTAAAGTGGTCCTCACATTGCTTGGAAGGGAAAGGATGACACATGGGATTGTAATACTGGACCAAGATGAGTCAGCGATCTTAACCCCTCGGTCTTAACTTGTGCTATGAATGATCCTCTCTCACAATTTGCAGCATCAAAATAACTATGGTTTACACATTGCCATTCCAAGTTACGGATCTCATGGATATATTTGATCTTACCTGCTGCAGCTTACACCACTATCAGTAACGGCATCTCACAGGAACTTGTCTATTACGATGAGAGGGAAGTCTGTGACAATGGGGGCGCTAGATACATGATGGAAAATGTTGACACTCTGAACTATCCATTAAACGAAGACTTCGTGGCGGCTGCCTGTGCTTTACCAAGTTCCTATGAAGAAGCAGAGTATCTGCTCTTTTTAGACACATGGGGAACGGTGAGTGTATTCATAGTAATATGTTTTTGATCAACTTGATATTATTTTCCTGATGTGATTGCTTTTGGACGAATGCATTACTTGTGTTCTGGTGCAGACATTCTCAAAGCTATTACATTGACGAGTCACAGTAACTCAAATCCAATGCGACCCATCCAAATGCGTTCGGCAAAGTCATGCGTCGTTTTTAAAATGCTAAAAAAGGTTTGGGCCAGATTTTAAAGATGGTGTGTTGTGTTAGCGAAAAGGCGTATATATTTTCATTTGGTCTACTTGGGTTCTGAAAATCTTTACATGCAAATAAATGAGATTGGTACTATGGTGAGTTTATTTTGCATTTGATGTAGGATGTGGTGGTTGAAGTCAATCTTGGACAGAAATCTACAGTACGATATGACACTGGTCGAGTTGACTTCGTGCTCTACGCAGCTGAGGAAGTAAGTAGGTATTTCAGTCGATTGGTTTCTAATCAGATAAATTGATTGCATTGATTGATTGATTGCTGGATGCATCAATGAATGAATGGATGGGTAGATGGATGGATTGTCAATATGAGCTGTTTATCGCCTCAAGTTGATGAATTTATAACCCTCGGATTTCGTCAGCTAACAGCCATTGCAAACTTTTTCAACTATCACCGCTTCAAGTATGTTTAGTTCAGTAAAAATTTGAGCATGTGACCGGGTTTGCTCACAGGGGCAGATGAAAGTCCCCTGGGGTGGGAAGGAGGTTTTCTTTGTGCAACTGTTTACCTTTAATAGTCGCGCCAGCGGCTTACTGACTACGCATGCGCTTATTCATAATATACTATGCGAGTAACCGGAAGTGTACCCTTCTTTCATGGGCGCCGCCATGTTTTTTTTTTTGAGTACTCGTAAATAAACAAAAACGAAACAAATTACTATTATATAACATGCCTTTTATAAAATATACCTCTTTTATTAGCCAGTAAATGTTATTATGCACCTTGTCGCTGATACAAAATATCGTTAATATAGATAAAGGGAGAAAACTGTCGTGCATATGAACGGGGCATACGCAAAGAATGCTGGGATTGAATTATAGAAGAGCGCCCCCTGTGTCAATAATTAGATTCAAAAATTGCCAGTTTTTAGACGGAACGCTATAGTTTTCAGCTTGCAAGTGGAAGTTGGGCAGTGCGGTTACCATTGCAATGATAATGATTGCATAATACGTCCCTTGTTTATCGCAATAGGCTGTTATCATTGTGTAAAAATTGCCAATTTTTGTCCAAAATTTTTACACGCTACAGAAAATCTATACCTGCCCTGCTGCAGGGTTTGACGTCGTGTACGTACGTGAACCACTTTCATCAGAGGGAAACTGGGCATAGTTGTCATATAAACGTTTAGGAAGTAACAATTACAGTTTATCATGAATCAATACAAATAACATTGCCAATCTTTAATAACCCCTGGCGCGACACCAAGGGCTGAGCCCTATATTAGTCGCGCCAGCGGCTTACTGACTACGCATGCGCTTATTCATAATATACTATGCGAGTAACCGGAAGTGTACCCTTCTTTCGTGGGCGCCGCCATGTTTTTTTTTTGAGTACTCGTAAATAAACAAATACGAAACAAATTACCATTATATAACATGCCTTTTATAAAATATACCTCTTTTATTAGCTAGTAAATGTTATTATGCACCTTGTCGCTGATACAAAATATCTTTAATATAGATAAAGGGAGAAAACTGTCGTGCTTATGAACGGGGCATACACAAAGAATGCTGGGATTGAATTATAGAAGAGCGCCCCCTGTGTCAATAATTAGATTCAAAAATTGCCAGTTTTTAGACGGAACATTATCGTTTTCAGCTTGCAAGTGGAAGGTGGGCAGTGCGGTTACCATTGCAATGATAATGATTGCATAATACGTCCCTTGTGTAACGCAATAGGCTGTTATCATTGTAAAAATTGCCAATTTTTGTCCAAAATTTTTACACGCTACAGAAAATCTATACCTGCCCTGCTGCTGGGTTTGACGTCGTGTACGTACGTGAACTGCTTTCATCAGAGGGAAACTGGGCATAGTTGTCATATAAACGTTTAGGAAGTAACAATTACAGTTTATCATGAATCAATACAAATAACATTGCCAATCTTAACCCCTGGCGCGACACCAAGGGCTGAGCCCTATATAATATTATTTGATTTTATTAATTTTGACTGTGATATTTCAAATAAAGCTTTCGACTCCAAACTGTCTGACTGTGTTTCCACTTCCTTATCTCCTCTTCAACCAGTGCACATACCACTCTAATTGCTGCGCAAACATTGCCCACTTGTTAATGACTGAGCGTATCAGCGGATTAGCTTATTAAGTCAACGCCACAGCCGGTCTTATTTTAATGCGTGTGCGACGGCTGTGGTGTTGACTCAATCACTTAATCCGCTGATACCGACAGCGGATTAGCAAGTTGGCAATGTTTTCGGAGCAATTACAGTGGCGTATACACAAGTTGGAGAGGAGATAAGGACTTGTCGGTAATATATAAAGCAGTCAGACGGTGTGGAGTCGAAATCTGTATTTGAAATACCACAGTCAAAATTAATAAAATTACTTGTAGTAATAAAGAAAGCAGTCAGACGGTTTGGACTTGAACTTTATTTGAAATATCACAGTCAAAATTAATAAAATAAAATAAGGTAAACCGTTGCACAAAAAACTCCCTCCCCACCCCAGGGGACTGATTTCTTTCCCCTATGGTTTGCTCAATTGTTTCAGCGATTTTGGCAATATGATAGCAATTTTGCTTTTTTGTGTGTGTGCCTGTCTGTCTGTCTGTCTGTGCGCGCTTGTCTCTCTCTATATTTGTGTGATTCTCTCTAAAGATGTCTGACAGGTGTTTTGGTTTTGGTTAAATCGAATTTAGTTCGTCAATGTTGAATGTATCGCGTCTTTTTTTGTTTCCAGTATCCAACGACAATATCCTACAATGGTTTTTACAACGGTTACAAGGACTCCTTGCTCGTTGACATGACAACATATTCTCAAACAGCGACAACTACCGGTGGCCAATTGTTGGCAAGTTTTCAAACTGGTGACGTTGATTTCACAGAGCCTATCAGCATTTCGCTTATCAGCATGGATGATGTATTTGACTCGAAATATTGGACTCTAATCGATGACTATCGGACTGCAGGACTTTGTGATTGGCCAGATTTGTCGGAACTCCTCAGCCGACAAATCAACGTATTGTTAGCTTTGGAAATCTACGTTGAAAGCAAAAGTATTGTTACACCATCAGGTAATTATGAACGATTTATGGAATAAGATAGGTTGATGTAGAAGAAGAAAAATTTAGCTTGCCAGAATAAGAAAAGTAAACAATTATTTTGGTTCAGAAATCATAAGAGGTAATGGCTGCTGTAATCGTGGAAGTGTTGATAATTGTTGTAGGACCAGACAAGCAGCACGAAGTAAGACAGACGCAGATACAAATTGTTAATGCGCATGTCTGAACATAGTGCGTCCTTTTTGTCGCGTGCTCTTTAGTCTAGTCTGGTAGGTGCCAATATTTCAAAACTTTGAAGTACGGTTATTTAATCCTTGTTTAAATTCTAGCCACGTTCGCATCATGAAACTGTAATAATTTTAGCTTTACTTCCAAGTAAAATTGAACAGCCAATGACAGCGCCCCATGGTTCAACCAATCAGATTTCGTAGTGGCGGTTTCCCATTACCCGCCTCTTTGTGCTTGTCAATTAGGCGGGACCGGCAAATTGTAGGAGTAGTTGTTCTATGAGATGGTGGTGCTTGTAGAAGTTGTATCAGTAGTTGTTCTATGGCAGTGATGGGGATGGTGGTATTAACGGTAGTTGTAGTAGTAGTTGCTCTATAGTGATAGTAGTAGTTGTAGTTTTCAAACCATCGTTTATTCACTATATACACAAAATTGTACAAGGACTAAAATTCAGAAAACGGAAACCGGTTTCCAAAAGGGAGAAAACGGAAAAGGAGAACATGTGAAATACAATGAATTTACAAATATTTACAATATAAGTACAAAAAAAATTCAAAACCAGTGAGAACAAAAGACGAAATCCCATTGACGAAAGATACTTTAGGTACAGCTACGTGGACATATATCGATGATAAGCGAGGGTCTAGTTTCGGGTTACAGTTCAACATTACCTACTTGAGAGAACAGAACTTATGTTGTTAAGTGAATGTATGACCCTCCATCAGACTTTTAACCGATCCGAAGATCCCGTAAGGAGTACGGTGCCCAGGATTAAAAGCCGACAACGACTGGGAAACAAGGAAATGTCAGTATATATGTGTGCAGGAAAAAGACAGGAACATGAAAGAAACAAAGGTTAATTAAATCATTAATGACAAGGACTCCATATCATTGACTCTACAAAGGGCGTCATTAGTCGTCCAAGTGTTCTTGAAAATGGCAAGTTGATTATTAAGTTTGTGATGCAAAAATTCTATTTGAATCCGCGATTTAAGACGAGTTCTAAAAATTTGTAGAGGGTCAGTAGGGAGACTATTCATAATTCTTTTATTTCTACGACAAAGGTAAATCGACGTTTTCGCGAGAGCATTGATAAAGACAAAGAGACGATTTGCTTGTTTCGAGATAAATTTTCCTGATTTGTGGGGCGGGTTTAAAATTAACCAGTGAATGGGAATGGAAATACTGTTATCATTCAGCAGAAGTTTTGATAATGTTTTCAAGGCACAGATGAGGTCTTTATTATAATTACATTCGTAAAAAGTATGAAGGAGATCGTCAGGCTTGCCACAAAAAAAAACCCATTTTGAACAAAACTCTCTCAGTGGAGAACGCGCCATGTATGATCCGCCACAGATAATAACCTTCTCTCGATGATAACGGAGGACTGTAACAGGCTTTAAAATTAGTAGTATTTGTAGTAGTAGTTGTTCTATAGTGATAGTAGTAGTTGTAGTAGTTGTTGTTCTATAGTGATAGTAGTAGTTGTAGTAGTAGCTGCTCTATAGTGATAGTAGTAGTTGTAGTAGTACTATAGTGATAGTAGTAGTTGTTGTTCTATAGTGATAGTAGTAGTTGTAGTAGTAGTTGTTCTATAGTGATAGTAGTAGTTGTAGTAGCTGTTGTTCTATAGTGATAGTAGTAGTTGTAGTAGTAGTTCTATAGTGATAGTAGTAGTTGTAGTAGTAGTTGTTCTATAGTGATAGTAGTAGTTGTAGTAGTAGTTGCTCTATAGTGATAGTAGTAGTTGTAGTAGTACTATAGTGATAGTAGTAGTTGTAGTAGTAGTTGTTCTATAGTGATAGTAGTAGTAGTTGTAGTAGTAGTTGTTGTTGTTCTACAGTGATAGTAGTAGTTGTAGTAGTTTTTCAAATATCTTTATTTCACACAGGTCCCTACATACTAAAACTGTAAAATGAAATGTTTACATTGCCAGGAACCAAAGGAAATATAAGATACAAATAAAAGAAAATCACTATAAAGTGATGGTCGGCATTGTACAGAAAACGTCATGAATGACAATAGTAAATGTCAACAAGAAAGACATATCTTAAAATTAGTAGTAGTTGTTCTATAGTGATAGTAGTAGTTGTAGTAGTAATAATTATGTAGTCTCAAAACGGATGAATCAAGAAAAGAAAAAAGTGGCGTCTCTTTGCTGCTGCAGTTGTAGTAGTAGTTGTTCTGTGGTAGCGATTGGCATGGTGGTAACAGTGGTAGTTGTTGTATGGTGATCTTAAAAGTGGTAATAATCACACAGTCTCAATATAATGATGGGTCCAGAAAAGAAAGAAAACTCGACTCTCTTTGCTTTGGTAATACACCATTTCCACTTTACATCAGCATGTCAAAATATTGCACATACTATGACAGCAACATTCTTTGTGTGGTCACACAGATCCATCAATAGTAACTGCAGTCACGTGGCCGGAAGGAACCTATGGATTTCCAGAAGTAGACTTCAGAGTTGGCGATGAGTGCCCAACGTCTCCAGATTTCACCTATCAGATGGGATGGGCCTATCAGGATACTCTGACAATCGGCAGCAACGATTGGTCAGATCCAATGGATTTGAAGGGACCAATCAGAAGAAACAACCTTCAGCAAAATTTCTGCAATAAAGAAATGGCCGAACCAATCCCTGGTGAATGGAAATGGATGAAGGGAGAGTATTGTATATTTCGGGTTGACGGTTGCCCACCAGGTACGATGACGTCACAGTTTTTTGTATTGTGTTCGATATTCAGAGTTAACCCACTCATTCAACTGTGTAGAATGTGTGAATCAATGTGCAGACATTTACACGATGCATAGGCTCCGATTAACAACACCTTCTGCCCGTTAAGGAAAATACAATCAACCAGAGACCCTTTGCATTTTCATGTATCAGTGTAACATCACCATCGCAGATTTTTATTTTCAAAATCCGAAATGATGGCATATTTTGTAAAATTAAATATCTCTCTCTCTCTCTCTCTCTCTCTCTCTCTCTCAGGCTTTCTGTCAGGATATGTGTACTGGGACGATGAAAGTGTCGGTAACAACAACGACAGAGGCGGTAGTTTGCCGTATGGCGTCTACACTGAAAACACATTGATCTATTACTGCTGTCGCCAAGACGCTCCCCCTGACAACGTTATCTACCTACCTACGGATGTCCCGTTTGCTTTGATAAAGCGGACAGAAAATTGTCCAAAAGTTTTCGGCATGCAAGTTAGTCATCAATGGATTTACTGGGATTGTAGCAACGTAAATCCACAATCAACAACCAGTGGATTTCATCCATACGAGACAGGTGGTCAAGATAATCACTTGCTTCATTACTGCGTCTATACTCCTAATTAATTGAATTCATATCAATGTCCATTGACTTAATTCTTCTGTAAATTAACTGTTCGTCAAAAAGTATTCTCCATTAAATTTTCCAATAATTTATTATTTGTCTGTTCTTGTATTGTCTAGTAACCCTTTGAGTGCTGTAAATTTTTCCCACCAAAATTTGAGTGCAGCATTTTACCAATTTTTAGGAATTTTTCTGTAATTTTGTCGATAATTTTGGAACAAATTGACAGCATATTTCATTGGCTACAGTTTTTCATAGAACATTTAGCAAAAATCTGAAAAAAATTGACTGGGCTATATTTTACATAAGTTGACAAAAATTTACAGTGGCGCTCAAAGGGTTAAACTTGTTCTATGCTTGTTGTAAACTCTACCAACTTTCACGTGAACACAACTTTATGCCGTACACGCCCCTCTAGAGACCACAGTTTCAATGACGTTTACACAAAGTTATAACGGTTGCGGCGGATAAGGAATTCGAATTTCTTAGTCACACCGCAGCGGTGCGAATAAGGAATCTTAAAATTAATTTCTCAGGGGTTTAGGAAGCAATTCTTTGTTGGGGAGGGGGAAAGCGGTGACGATAAAAATTAAAATGAATACATTAAATAAATAATTCAAATAGGTAGAAATAGATCAATATAAAGTGAAAATATGATAAGTAAAGCTCTTTTTACCATCTCTGATGTTTTTGCCATTCTTTCAATATTGTGTTTTGTGTATTGACTGCAGCAGCATATTGAATTCCTCTCCGCATGACGTAACCATAGAAAGCTACCGTTCATATCAAGACATATTAAATTACTCACATCATATTTATCCTGATCAGTGTGCGAAACTCACCCAAAATCTTTACAGGCAGCGGGCCAGCAACTTTAAAAAATCATTGGCCCTGTATAGGAAATAAACTGGTCCGATTCTCTTGTCAAATCCAAATATAATTCAGATTTTTTACCCGCGCTCAGTATAGGAACCCAGAACATTTGATTGAAAAACTAATAAGACACCAGTTCAACATCCTATCATCAAACTTTTTTTTGTACCTTTAAATTCTTGTTCTCAATTTAATAAGAGCTTGTGATAAGCAAAATGTCTCAGTAAGTGGTTATCACATCTGAAATATAAAGCAAATTGAATACAAATTTGAAAATTCCAAAAACAGCAAATTAAGGGTAAACCGGTTGTACACAATTAAAATGAAATGATCAAGCCATTTATGATCGTGCATTTGTTTCTATAATTTATAGAAAAAGCTGGAGACTTTAATATTTTCTTTCAATTCCCTTCCACGGTGATCTTTAATAAGTTAAAACGAAAAAGAAAAACTAATCAAATAAAGTAAATTTTTGTTCCCTGGCATCTCAAGTGTGTAATGTGTCTGCGGTCTTTAGTACAGGAGCTCATATATATATATATATATATATATATATATATATATATATATATATATATATATATATATATATATATATATATATATATATATATATATGGCTAGAAATCATAATAAAACTTCCACACCTTGACATTCATTCATTCATTTATTCTGCACCAGCTTAGCAAAAAACAAGTAATTTTTATCGAATATCTAAATCTAGGCACCCCTACATACAGCATTGAAAAAAATTTTATCGAAATGATTTTTGCCGGCATTCATTTGTATTCATCCTACAAATTTAAAACTCCAGTTGTTGCACACTGTCGCCCCAGATTTTTCGTTCTCGAAAACCAGATCGCAGAAGGATGTGGTGTTTGGTTCCCGCATTCTCTGTACGGTCAAGAGAACGGTGTGTACAAATTAGATGCTTAAAATTCATATTATTTTTGAAAATCGCCATTTCTTGTTATCACTGTAACATAAATATTTCTTAATCACTGCATCCCTGATCATTCGCGGAAAGTTAGTGTTAACAACAGAATGATGTAAGTTTTGGTTTGATGTCGTTCTCTTTGTGAATGATGCAAACGTCGATTTTTAGCAGTTCACACCAGGTCCAGTACTTGGCAGATGAACAAACGATGACTAAACTTCAGACATTTCAATGTTTGGACGGTGAACTACGACCGGACGGGAACAAGTATAGTTTACTGACTCTAAAATGTTCTGAACGATTGAAACATTCTCCAAGGAGTTTTAAAAAGGACTGAATGGCAAAAGGTCCGAACGAATGAATAAATGAACGAACGAACGAAAGAATAATCAATCAATCAATTAATGAAAGAGTGGCTTTGATGACCGTGTAATCAACTCTTACATATAGTCAAGTAGTTGAACGCATGTCGTGTTGGCATGATTTGTGGCGCAAATGAAGAAACTATGCCTTCAATATCAGAACAAAAACTACCAGAAAATAAATAAAATGTAATGACTATTTAAACGGATCACCGGAACTTTTACTTATTGACCAAAATGTACTTGCATTTCCAATAATCTCGAATGACGGATTACAGGAGGCCTAAGGTAGTTTGTGAACTTTGAGTCAATACTGATGTGATCATTATTAAAACAAGACATCGTAAACTGTAACACAAAGAGACACAAAGGCTTTCACGTTGTTCTTCCCGTCGACATCAATTATCTTGTTGAATTAAACAGACTCTTGCCCGGTAAGGTATTGTAAACTGTCGCGACAGGTTACGTTTTCCCTCAAATGATCTATAAGTGAAGGCAAATGACATTTGTATAAAACGATAAAACATTATTTGGACGTCTTTTAACGTACTCATTGGAGGTTTAACTGAACCGCTGTGAAAAGATAATCACAGTGAGTGCCCCATCTCTCGTTCTGCTTTTTAGCCGTTTTAGCTGCCCTTAAAATGTAAGACAGATTTTCGTTTCCGTTGAACAAATTTAAGTTGTGAGCTAGCCGTCCACTTGAGGGAGTTTCCCAAGACTGCTGTTTGACAATAGACAGACTGAGAAGAAGGTGTGCATGAAATCGAAATGATTAGATCCTGTCGAAAGAAAGTTTTTCCAAATAATATTTATCATAATATATGATGACATACTTGACTAGGAATGTCTCAGGTAAATTCTCCTGACATTATCGTTGAGGGCGTTCGCAGTTGATGTCACTCCCGAACATATAGCGAGCAAATAGCTGAAGCTTTCAATCATGGCGTCTGTCGATAATCATGAAATATTTCTAAATGTTTTCTACATATTCATCTGCCGGCGGTATCGCATTCAAAATGGTGATCTTTGCACGTAGCCCAGCACACCCCTCCTCCGATCCTGTGACTTCATCCGACTTCCATGTATGGCAAACTTGTAGTACCGTGTGCAAATCAAGCGGTCCTCCATTCATTTGTGGTGCAGTGGTACTCTGCTTCCAACAGCAACGTGTGCAATCAAGCCAAGCAACCTCTAATCAGTTTTAATCATTCAACCCACTTAGCCACTTGGTTTTCGAGGGTCTAACGGTAAGTAGATAAACATAACTATTGTTTTCCGTGTATGCGAGTAGTTTTACAACCACAAAATAATGGGTAGTAATGTTTCTTTATCACAAGGCCCAAGGGGTCACTGAGAGGTGTGTGTATCGACGAGGGTGTGTCAATGATCTACGCAATCATCTTGCTGACACATACGTGACCTCCATTGCCATTAATCTCAGTCAAAACAATGGACGATAACTTAAGTTCTTTCAAAGCTCTGAGTATAGATTGACAATGACGACAGTGCAGCTACTGTGATGACGTTGGTGATGTGTGCAACGCCTGTGATACTTTTAGGTCGTCTGACCGGTGATATCTTAATGACAAAATTTTTACAGAGAGTCAAGCGCAATCGGTACCCTGAAAGTTAAGGAATATATACAAAGGTAGTCATTATTTAAAAAGTTCAATCGTTTTTGTAGTAGAAAACTTTGAAGACGTTAATTTGACAAACCCACTTGTTGATTGTGTTTGTTGTCAGCATTGATTATTCATGAGTTGAGCAAAGTTGACAACAAATCACAGTTGACGAGATTTTATCCAGAAATTCAACCGATGTACCTCTGTCTAGCGCCATGGTCCAACCCAGGGGTTCAACCCAACTGCCTGAAATACGTCACATTTTAGCTGTGCATCAAGAAGTCAGTGTGTATGCATGGCTATGAATCGAAGCAGTAAATTACTACTTGTAGCCAACAACAGTTACAAAGTATCTACTTCATTACAATTGCTACATTGTAGCAATATCGAATTCAAATTTGTAGACTGTATACTAGATAGACTGAATCGAATCGGTAACAAGGGTCAATAATATAAAGTTTATTTTCGACGTGCAAATGGTTCTTTTGTGGTCTGCCCCTCCCAGCCTTCTCCTACAAAACTTTTGAACTTTTGAAAAGCACTTTGCCAAGTATGACGTCACAGTAACACAAAGAATGAATTCATGGTGTGAATCAATGTGCATATGTGGGCACCTAACCCAACCCAATACATAGTAAACAGAAATTTAAAAGATATCTTAAAACGTAAGTGTTTTGGTACAATTTAACAAAGTTTAAAGTAAAATCTGGAAATTTATTTAGTATTCTTGAAGAACTACAAAATTAAACAGTGGGCTCTACATTTCACAAAATTGTCCTGTTCATTAAAATTTTGTAGTTTGTAAACATTTCAGAGTGTGGTTGATATTTCCACTGAAGAATGAGATTGTAATATTGCAGTAGGAGTTGAACAGTGTCAGTTTACAAACAGATTAAAGTTTCAGTTACATTTGTGGTTATATTCTGTCTGGGAGTTACAACCACAAAATGACCCTGTCACCATATATTACTAATTGGAACTGAGTTTTGAATTGTTGTGATATTTTGTTAGTCCCCACGGACACCGTCCGGGGGGACTTATAGGTTTGGTCATGTCCGTGCGTGTGTGCGTGCGTCCGTGCGTCCGTGCGTGCGTCCGTGCGTGCGTCCGTCCGTCCGTTCACGCAGATATCTCAGAGATGCCTGAAGCGATTTCATTCAAACTTGGTACAAGGATTACTTCATATGTCATACAGATGCACGTCGATTTGTTTTGTGATACGATCCAATATGGCTGCCAGGCGGCCATTTTATTACGATTTTTTCATGTACAGAGCCATAATTCAGGCATGTTTCAACTGATTTTATTCAAAGTTGGTACAAGGACATTGACCAGTGTCATAGATATGCACGTCGATTCTTTTTGTGATACGATCCAATATGGCCGCCGTGCGGCCATTTTGTTACGATTTTTTCATGTACAGAGCCATAACTCAGGCATATCTCAACCAATTTCATTCAAATTGGTACAAGGACATTGACCTATGTCATACATATGCACATCAATTTGTTTTGTGATACGATCCAATATGGCTGCCAGGCGGCCATTTTATTACGATTTTTTCATGTACAGAGCCATAACTCAGGCATGTTTCTACAGATTTTATTCAAAGTTGGTACAAGGATATTGACCAATGTCATAGCTATGCACATCAATTTGTTTTGTGATACAATCCAATATGGCCGCCAGGCGGCCATTTTGTTACGATTGTTTCATGTACAGAGCCATAACTCAGGCATATCTCAACCAATTTCATTCAAACTTGGTACAAGGACATTGACCTATGTCATACATATGCACGTCAATTTGTTTTGTGATACGATCCAATATGGCCGCCAGGCGGCCATTTTATTACGATTTTTTCATGTACAGAGCCATAACTCAGGCATGTTTCTACAGATTTTATTCAAAGTTGGTACAAGGACATTGACCAATGTCATAGCTATGCACATCAATTTGTTTTGTGATACGATCCAATATGGCCGCCAGGCGGCCATTTTGTTACGATTTTTTCATGTACAGAGCCATAACTCAGGCATATCTCAACCAATTTCATTCAAAATTGGTACAAGGACATTGACCTATGTCATACATATGCACATTGATTTGTTTTGTGATACGATCCAATATGGCCGCCAGCAGGCGGCCATTTTATTACGATTTTTTCATGTACAGAGTCATAACTCAGGCATATCTCAACCAATTTTATTCAAACTTGGTACAAGGACATTGACCAATGTCATAGCTATACACATCAATTTGTTTTGTGATACGATCCAATATGGCCGCCGTGCGGCCATTTTGTTACGATTTTTTCATGTACAGAGCCATAACTCAGGCATATCTCAACCAATTTTATTCAAACTTGGTACAAGGACATTGACCTATGTCATACATATGCACATTGATTTGTTTTGTGATTCGATCCAATATGGCCACCATGTGGCCATTTTATTACGATTTTTTCATCTCCTGAACTACAACTCAGACATGTATCAAGCGAATTTATTCAAAAGTATTTTTATCACAGACCTAATGAAGAGGACTCTATCCTCTCTGAGGACCTGTAATCAAAGCACCCATTAACAAGTGGGGACTGTGTCATCAACGATGACTTGTTTTCTCATGATATTTTTCTGTACTGCAGGACATTGTAGATTAGACTGTAGCTACAGTGCTTTGAAAACTGAATTACTGACCGTGACCCAATTGCAACAAAGCATTAATAACCTTTCACCCCTATATTATAATCCTCAGCCCCTACTTTGCCATTCAACACTAGGATTAGTCCATAATATGTTCAGTCAAGGATTTGAAGAAAACAAAGCACACTTTATAAAGGACTGCTTTCTGTTATCTTCAATCTTATAATCCTTTCTTTAAGTCAGGAAGGCCGTAGTATGTAGAGTGAGGAACTTGACCGGACTGTGACCTTTGACCTATCCCAGATTGATAAAAAAAATCAAAGGACTGTGGTGTTTATGTTCTGTGGTAAAGTAACCGCACTGTTTTCTTCCAAGGACGTTGTTTGTGTGGAAGTTGTGTATACAAATAATAAACTTCAAGTAATTCTGTGCTGACATTCCACACATACCAGTCCCACAATACCTAAACAAACCACAGCAAGTACGTCAAAGCATTCAGCAGTATTCAAATTCAAGAACAAAGCAAAGTCAAATGTTCTCATTAAAGCGTGAAGTCAGAAATTGTTGAAAGAAAGTTTGTTGTGAAATTCTGAACTTGGTGCGATATGAAATCTCCTATGAAAACTACAATGCATTGCAAATTTAGTTCTGAATTATTTATTGGTTCAAATATGAAATGATAATTTCTCTGATGTGTAACAGTAGTTTCTATTTCGTCACCATTGATTGAAAAATTCACAAATATCAGATTGATTTTATATAAAGGAATATCAAAAAAGTTGTAACATTTGTGGATTTTAATGATTTAATGTCATTGGATAAAATATTCAGATTTTGAAATTAGACATTCTGATTTAAATGACAATGATGTGTGCAAAGTCAGATATTTAGGAATTGCACTTCACAAAATTAAATTTTTATGTAAAAACATGTACTGTGTTTTGATTTGAATGTCAGTTATTGAGAGTTCCATGGAGAGGGCTTGGTTGACAATTCAATGGAGAGAGTTGACAATTCCAGGGACAGAAAGTTGACAATTCCATGGAGAGTTGACAATTCCATGGAGAGTTGGCAATTCCATGGAGAGTTGACAATTCCATGGAGAGTTGGCAATTCCATGGAGAGAGAGAGAAAAAGAACAGGAAGTAAGCAGGAAGTTAAGATAAACTAAAAATGTGTCAGATATTGAAACAGGAAGTTTGTGTGTGTCTGTGTGTGTGTGAGGGCAATTGGGCAATCTGAACTGACCAAGAGACATATTGCACAATTGAAGAAGTTTACTGTTCAATTTTAAAACACAATTACAAATTTGAAATAATAATCTCAATATTTCAGCCATCAACATAAAACTAAACTCTTTACTGACGAGATGTATTGTCATGTTTGTCATCAATTAGACAGAAATTGAATTCACTCCGTGATAGCAATGTATAACTATCTTACTTTCAATTTTCTTCAAGAAGTTACAAAACAGAAATATTTATAGGATGTATGGGTATCCTTTTGAAGCTCTTAGATATTCAAAAATAAAAATCTGATTTTGTCTTGAAGTAGTTAAGCTTGTGATGTTTAGCATAGGTACTTGAGTTAAAATAGCTGCCGATATCTGGTCAAAGGGTTTTATGGGAAATACTGGTTAAAGAGATACAGTCGTCGGAACTGCGCTCAAATCTTGATGGGCCAATGCGACCGATGTAAACACTGTATCCATGGTACAATGGTGATTGATGAAAGTAAAAACATGTCTGTTATAATCTACATCGTATAATTTAAATGTTGCAGCTATGATGATGAGGTGCATGTAGATATCGTGCACGAAATACATTGTTTGTAAACAAGAAACTTGCACGTGTGTAGTTCCGACGATGGTTTCCTTTTAACTATTCAAGAGGCAAGCATCTATAGGTAGTTCGTCTCATTACAATGAACAAAATCAAAGCTAAATCAACAAAGACAAGTTGTAATGCATTTATTAAAGTTTCCAAAAATTCAACCAGATTAACACGGACAATGTTGTCATGTCAGAAAGCATGTTTCAACTACTTTGCCTGCTTTTAATAAACCCATTGATCTCAACAATGTTGTCCCTGTAGACTGCTGTTGTGTCAGTCTTTAAAATAATCTAAATTTACAGGATTCTGATATGTTTTATACCCTCACATTTACATTCTATTTGTTCGTAAAGGTCACCAGAGGACATCTGTTTACATGGCATGACATTCACCTGTCCTTCTAAAGCTCACCGCTAATATGATGATAAATACAGGGTTTGATAATACAGCATACAGATATTGAAGACACAGTGTATTTTTGTGGTGACAAAGTCAATGATACAATATGTACGTACCTGTGTTTTAACGGCAGAGTCTCCAAGTCAGTTCACATTACAGGCTGACCTGATGACAACCTCACAAGATATCATATTTCTAAAATGCTGGTTTATAATTGATATGATCATTGCAAAATGTAGCCGTGTGATTGCATCAATACTGAGAATATAACAACTGAAATCTGAAATAGCTGCGTTAAAAATAAAATATAAAGCCTTCGGAGAATTCCAGGTGAGAGAGGACATAGAAAGTGAACTCTCTGAGACAGGTATACAGTCTGGCAACCTCTCCGAGACAGGTATAGAGTCTGGCAACTGTCAGAGACTGGTGTACAGTGTGAACTCTCAGAGACAGGTATACAGTCTGGCAACTCTCAGAGACAGGTATAAAGTCTGGCAAATTTTTGGAAAACTGTACTTCACTGCTCTGTGGCTGGGAATGGACTCAATTGAAAGATTGTGGAGTAAATGAAGATTTAGCAGTCATGTTTATCATGAAAATAAAAATTTTATACTCATTTAGTTGAAATATGAAAAGCTGTCATTTTTATTTTAATTTCACATATTGACTCTCTAGTCTCCACATTCATGTATTTATTGACTGTAATAGATGTTGTTTATAGATAACAATTTTGCCCATTGTGAAACAGTAATTGTCAATGTCTTTTCTCGTTATTTTTTCTGTCTCGGCAAGAATACTATGTATTTCAACATTGCTTAGGGGAAGAAAACATATCTTATATAGAACATATATAATGTAATATTTTTATATTTCTATTTTATGTCTGCTCTTCTCACATACATGTATCTGTTTGGTGCAATTTGATCAGTTCTACTGTTAATCATGCTTGTTGGTATACGAGTCATTAACATAGCCATTCCCATAAAAATCAAAAGGTTTAGTTGATCAGTTCTTCACAACTCAGTCACCATGTTCTCAGTAAAATTCCAATTCATGTAATTCTTAATCCATTTAATCGATATCCAAATCCATATGGTCTTAATCCAAAGGAATGGATTTGCTTATGTAGAATCATAAAAATTGACCTAGATGTTTGAGGTGCCAGCTAATACAATGGTCTAAAAATAATAGAAGAAAGAACTTCTCTTTTTAGAGATTTTATTTATTGTAATTCAACCTGAAAGAATGTGTCCATTTATGGTAAAATATTGTTACAAAGCAAAGTATGATTCAATTCAAATATTGACATAATTCTAATGCACTCATATTTTATATTAGTGTTCCAACATTCTCCGTAATTTACGACAAAATGAATGAAAAAAATTATCCAAAGCAATCGCAGACAGATGTTGCAGTTCCATGTTAGACAATATCGGTGATTGTCAAATTCAGATCATTTCAGATTTTGTTCTGAATCGTATATTCAAGAATCTGTCAGCAGTTTAAACTTCCAATCAACTTATTTCAGAAATTATTTACAGGCAAGTTAAGGGGCAAAACACAATTTTGTTGTTTTGTTGTTATTACATGTCTAAACTTTCAGTTAGGAACTGTAGTGAAGGGGTCAAGAGGTCAAATGCAATGAATTTTGTTCGTCATGATATACATGTCTTACTTAGCAGTGGTACAATATCTAATAACTAAATTCTAGAAAGACTTTGATGTGAGACTGACAACCATGGAAGATTTATTGAAATGTTTGTTCAAATTCAGTGACACTTTAGAAAGAAAGGAAGTGAAATGAAGTATTACTTCTGAAAATAGAAATACAGCAGTGTAGATTTATGAGAACAGTGTAATAGATTTTCTGAAACACCAAGGTGAACTTCCATGCTGTAAAGTATTAACTCAATCTAATTCATATGGGTTATGATTGGAAATTGACTGCTTGTTCAAATGAGTTATGTTGCATATACTGATGGCTTAACTTGATCCCCAGAGACACAATTCAGTTCTGTAGTACCGAGGGTAGATATATCATGTTTTTTTCAAAATTGTAGTTTCGGACTGTAAAAAAGCTTGTACCTGTAAATGTATACCCCTTCCACCACTGTGGTTTGACCCAAATCTATTGTTATCAATGGTGATGTAGGATCTGTTTACATGGAATTGGGGGTGAACAGGTTATTTCAAACATTGGAAGCTGTCTGTTCTTTAAATGTCACTGCTTTAGATAAAGGAAGTGCCATAAGATGGACATTTGTACGGAAACAGAAAATTAGGATATCCTCCACATAGTGTGTAAGGGACATAATTACATTTACTGACTTCGTGTTCTCACAGATTTCACACTGTAATAGAGTTTCATTGCAGCACACCAACACACTGGAGATACATTCCTCAGTCCACACCTAGTTGATCAATCATTACTCAGTTCATAATTCTTACTGATATTTTGATATATTTTTTTTCTGCAGGTAATTGATAGAGAATGCCACGGTGGGGAGGTGGTGTGCAGTGTGGTAGATGTGGCAAATCTGTTTATCAGGCTGAAGAAGTCAGTGGAGCTGGACAAAAATGGCATAAACTGTGCTTTAGTTGTGGTAAGTGGTTACTATGGTGATTAACTTGGTTTCCTTGACAACTGTTACCTTTTACTGTTCAAGACATATTTATTGTGTAAATTCAAGGTGTTAATCTAAACATACTGGACTGATCAAATCAAATGTGATAACATTCTAATTTGAATAAAAATTGAAAGTGGTGAACAAGTATTTACAGCTTGAATTATTGCTAGTCGATATTTTCTCAGCATGCGATGATCTATATACTACAATTCATAATTCTGAGAGACATTGCATTCTACATCAGTAAAGTGATCTCTGTAATATAATTTATATATCTGTCCGATTATCAAAATGTCACAAAAAACTGAGCCATACTCAATATTTAATTACTGTGTTTTTGTCTTTAAAAGAAATGTCTGGTCAGTATTTGTGTCCAGTGTCATTTTGTCCTGTGAAACGTGGAGGACAAGACTTCATGCAAGAGCAGAGTACAAACCGCATTTATAATAAATTACAGATTTATAAAATCATACAATTATTGTATTTGTAATTTATACTATGACCATGCTGCCATAATTGAAATACAATGACTGTTTGACCATTCCATTTGAAGCACAAAGTGGAGACACACAGCATACAATTGATGTGTATGAACCTGTCACCCCCATACCTCTAAATGTTGAAGTCCAAAAGTGGCATTGAATAGCCACCACCCAGTGAGTCAAGAAATACTTTGATCTGCAAATTCATTAAAATTGAGTGTTTAATAAAATTTTGTTGAATTAGTGGATGATTAATAAACGAAGGATTAACAGAACAAACTTGCATGACAGTTTGTTGGTTTAAGGATTAATGAATATTGGGGTTTAGGATTTTGCATGTGTCTCGGCTATTAAAATAGACATAGAGTATAGAAATTTTATTGTCATTGTTTGATATTAACATCAATATTTACATTAATTATTATGAAGCTGATTGCAACAAGTTGCTGGATTCAACGACAGTGGCTAGTCATGAAAACCAAATCTACTGTAGATCTTGCTATGGTAAACATTATGGACCAAAAGGTTACGGATACGGCGGTGGAGCCGGTGTGTTGAGTATGGAAGGTGGATCTAAAGCAGCTCCACAGACGTAAGTCATGTCACAGATTGTAATAGTTAAAGATTGTGTTTCAGTGAATTATATACTGTTTTGCAGAGTGTGATACTGTCCCATGTTACCACATTAATTAAAATGTGGCCCGGGAACAGATAATGAGACTCTCAAACTGTTTCAGTACTTCTTTTAGTCTACCACATGGGGGTTCATTTTGAAGCTCATTAAATAACTTAATTTTCCAGCAGCTTAGTTTTGTGAAAATCGAAAATTTGATTTTTCTGCATAGAGTTAACACAGGGATGGTGGCGATTTTAAATCTTGAGTCACTAAATATAGAGTAATTTGTTTCTATCGTTCCAAATTTTTTACCATATAGTGACCCCTCAATTTTATTTTTGATTTCGGAAGGAAATGATTTAAAGTTTCAACAAAATTTAAAGTCTATCAAACTGGAAGCATGTACTTCTTCAAAGGATGTCAGCTGTACCATACTATTATCTTTGTGGAAGACAAACTTATGATGACAACAGGAAATGACATCATTACAGGAAATGACATCATTACAGGAAATGACATCATTACAGGAAATCATTTAAAGGAAAAGTTACTTTTTACCTTCTCGTGTCTATTTATAGACAGAGAAGGTATTAGAGTTGAAAACCAGTATGCTGCTGTCAAGAACTTCCGTCTGTCAAGACTTCCGTCTGTCAAGATCCGTTGACGGCATGCCATTGTGATGGGTCATATCATAAACTGGTGGGGGTGTTCATGGCTCAGGTTGAGGTGTGGGAGAACGATTTTGAGCTATGACAAAAATCAAAAGGGACTTAGCGGCATAGCCACAGTGGTAAGCCTTTCTCCAAGGTTTCTTAGTTGACTACAATCTATTACAGACTACTGAGCTGACGTTAGGGGTACTCACTTTGTGTTTGCTCACTCTGTGAGCGCTAGTGTTTGGTACTGAGTTGCGTGGATATCCCCTCATGGCCTCACGTGATCTGGGCCTGTTGCATAATCTGCAGAGATGATCATATGCCTCCGAGTCTGAAAACTGTCATTGTGTAAGCCTGTCGGCATTTTCCTTGCATTTTTTCTCATTTAATTTTGCAAAATATCGGCGAGTACCTCAATATTTCAAGATAACCCTTTCTTCCCAATCGTTTCCTGGAGTTTCAGAGTCATATGAACGAAAATGAGTGAAAGTTTTAGACAGGAAAATCGGACGTCGGCCATGTTCAATGTTTACAGTACAATCAGAAGTTTAAGTGGAGGAATTAACCAACAAACACAGGAGTGTTCATGATGCCCGCCCTCTAGAGGCAGACCCTCCTATATGAAGTACCACATTTGATGCTTGTGGAAAGCTTGACCACACAATGGAGCATTTAAACTTTTAGAAAATGACAAACTGAATAAGAAGGTATTCAGAAAATGTCAAATACTGAGGAAAAATGCGCAAATATTCAAAATAAACAGGTTAACTGATTGGTCAGCTATAAAAAACAATGAAAATGTTTATGATCAAAAGTTTTTGAGATGCGCACATTTTAACAAATACAGAAAAAATTAACATTATAAATATAAGACCAAACTATTTTTTCAGGGATGGGACAGGTTGGAAATGAGGGGTGAGAGACAAAGGCACTCCTATTGCTGCATGTGGATGCAGCCACACCATTTCATTTACAGCATACTTATTCACAGTGTCGTGTTCAAGTTCTCATATTGTACTGACTGTCATAAAAGGATAACATAAGCAAATCAAATCAAATTAGAAAAGGATCAATGCTGTTGTGTGGATTTTGCTGAACATGGCTGATATTTCGCCCTATATATTTGGTATCCAGCAAAGGCATATTTTGATGTAAAGTCAAAATTAACACTACATTGCTGACAATATATTTTACCGTTTCTCCATGAATTTTTCTTTTTTAAATTATAGTATATTAGTACTTCAAACAGATTAACAGTTATCGTGATGTCAACCCATAATTTTACATCACAAAGACTGTAATTCTGCCAATTTTTTTTGTTTTTCAGTCATTTTATAAATTTTGCACTGCACAAGATGATTGAACAAATTGCAATGTTTGAATTTGTAAACTCAAAGAATAAAAATCCTTTGGTCACAAATTAAATTATTTTTTGAAAAGAAATTTACTCTTAAACACTTTTAGCATATATTTTTTACACGGTCATGTATTTCAAGGAAAATATGCCTATTAAAAACAGTAATTTCTTCACTTTCAATTTTTTTTCAATACTATGACAATTATCAGCCATGAGGTTATACAAACACAAGACCAGATAAGTGTTTTTCATCATTTCCACAGGACTCTTTGGAAAATCCATTAAAAACAGTTAAAAGTGACTGGAAATGATCACTTGGTATACATTTGATTTACAGATGCCAGGTTGTGTATTTCACATGCACTCAGGTCAGTAAGGAAGTGCGTCATTACTATTTTGGACTGTTAATTCTTATTTCTGAATTGTTTAACTTTTTTCCACATTGAACTATCTTTAGGCAGTTTATACAGTAGCTTAGAATTTTTTTGATTGATGTATTTAATCATCTTTGGGTTCTTTGGGTCCATATCCCACCTCATGCCCCTACATCATCAACTATTTACCAACAACTCCATGCCAACAACCAATTACCTGACCTGGCACACATAAGAGAAGGTACAGCGTCATTGACGGTATTTTTATTTGTACATCTCAGTTACCCACTGTGGCCTTGCAATTTCTAATTGCACAACACAAAGTCAACCTGATCTAGATTTACACAAAATAAGATTAGTTGTAATCATTGTGTGATTTCTATACAATGTGAAGTAAAATTAATTTGAAATAATTTGTTATTTTTATCACAACTGGAAGTTGTGATATAGAGGTGGTTTCAACCGGTGTTTGATGTCGTCCATTTCCGTAAACGACAAAAAGTCAAAAACTGCTGAACAGACTGTGTTGATATTTGATACCGATACATAGCTGGTTCCAAGGTTCCAATTACGAAAAATGGAGCCAAACAGAGTGCCGGTTAGATAGTTTTGGGAAATTTCTAACCCCCCTTTTTATCTAATTGATTTTAGGGGTCTTTCATATATGTAGTTTTGGAATGTACACCAATCCTGCATTGTGGACTGTTTTATGAGTTGTTGAACAGAAATGAGGTTTTGATGAATGTTAGAAATATGCAGGATGGCTGATTTGAAGTATAAGAGATTTCTATGGTTTTTTGGGCATCAAAAGCATTAAAAAAAACATATTTCATAGTTTAGATTCTCACTTTTGAGATGACCCTAGGCATTTGTTAAGTAAACATCCTTGAGTCAATATACAGACTTTGACATTCCAGAGATTAAGTATCCACAACCTCACATGTTACAGTCTTTCACTACAATGGTATGGCCCAAACCCATTGTTATCAATGGAGAGTGTGGACCTGTCTACAGGAAATTGGGGTGAACAGGTTAGACAATGACGTTACAAGTTGTAGGTTAGTTATCAAGGTAGCACCAGCATAGAGTCCTGAGCATCTGTCCATGTGTTCTCACAGCAAATTACAGGGAAAAAATTATTTGAGAAGTTTCTCTCCTTTAAATAGAAGTATATTACAATTTAAACCTGTCATGGATGGATTGCTCTCAAATGATCTGAAACACAGTTATTGCCCATTAGCAACAAATCTATAGCAAGATTTATGTAAAGTTCATGAACTTACACAAGGTATTAGACAAAAGATGACCATGACTTTGCTACTTTTCAACATTTATTTCAATCAGATTTCCCCAGCTTAGTGTATAATTTTGTAATCTTAATTACTGTCAACTTAGCTTTACTAACTTATTCATACCTCATTATTCTTACACTACTGTTATACCTTATAACCACAAAATTTCAAGAGATGCATATATGATTGTCACTTAACAAACAATTTACAAATATGTCTTCTGCTTTTTCTCCATATACATATACATGTCTCTTTTCTCATAAAAATGAGCTTAAAATCGCAATGTGAAAAATAGTCTTTCAGCTATATGTTGCTCATTGACTTCATGGTCTGTCTAATTCACAGTGAGTGTGGTTGTTGATAAATGCCGATAATACTAGGCGGTCATAATGTCCAAGCGCCATTGGCGGTATTTTTAACATAATGACCATAGGTCACTATCACATCTGGAAGTTGTGATATAGGGTTAGCTTCAACCGGTGGTGGACAGTGTCCATTTTCCGTAAACGACAAAAAGTCAAAAACCACTGAACAGACTGCATTGATATTTGGTAGAGATATTCAGACTAATTCCAAGGTTCCGATTCCGAAAATGGAGCCAAACGGAGCAGCAGTTAGATAGTTTTGGGAAATTTCTAACCCCCCCTTTAACTAATTGATTTTAGGGGTCTTTCATATATGTAGTTTTGGAATGTACACCAATCCTGCATTGTGGACTATTTAATGAGTTGTGGAACAGAAATGAGGTTTTGATGAATGTTACAAATATGAGGATGGCTGATTCAAAGTATCAGAGATTTTCATGCGCTTTTGGTAATAAAATTGATAAAAAACAACATATTTAATGTTTTAGATCTCTCACATTTCGACCCATAACATTACAGACTTGATGACATAACCGGCTGCTGGACCTGTTTACTGGCGCATTGATTTAAAGACAAAGATCGTTTTATTTTGTAATAAGGACGTGTGATTTCGTAAAACATAGTCTATTAGCCTGGAAATGTGATTTTTGCGAATGTTGCTTACCCACTGACAAACAGTGTGGTTTGAAAATGGCTGGAATTCGCTACTTCGGGACTTTGTTTTCTGTGTGCATTTACTGACAAACTCCAAACCCGCAGCACCTACCCATTCAGTATTTCATGTACAGGTGTACCCAGAGATAGAGTAGTTTCACAATGTGCCAGTTGTGATCAAGTGCCATTGGCGCTATTTTTGATATTACAGCTGGAAAAGCAGTGGAAATGGTCTGGTGCTGGTAGTAGGTTTGGAGCATCTGGTGAAAAATGTCCACGCTGTGGTAAAACTGTTTACATGGCTGAAAAAGTGATTGGTGCTGGTTCTGTGAGTATCACCTTAGAAAGAGGTTGACCTTTGACCTACAGTACTCAAATACTAGTTGTTGCAAAATATCAGTATGAATAGATACGTAAACAAAGTTTTGCTAAATCTCCCAAAAATACAAATTCTTCACAAGTTGTTCTACACCTGATGTGGATACTTACTTCTCAACATAAACATATTTTGCAAAGAGGTTCAAATTCATTCCCCTAATTATCACATCTGATTTGATTAAAAGTTTTCTAAAGCAACAACCTCAATCCTTGGTCCTTGCTTGAGCTTTCCTTGATATAATAAAAATAAAGGGTGATGCCTTGACCATTAACATTTACATGCGCAGGCAAGAGGAAAGCCAAAACTTAACAGGCAAGGCATTGAGTCTATTATTAGTTCCAGAGACCAGCTCTGGAACTGTTAGTTTTTGCTCACTTTCCTTCTTTCTTTCTTTCTTTCTTTCTTTCTTTCTTTCTTTCTCTATTTCCGGTTTTACTACCATAGAACATGCCATACACAAATTTTACCTTAATTACCCAGAATGCATTGCGACACGCTTATGACGTCATCGCTCAGCTCGGACGGGTTTTACGGGCATTTCTTGTTTGTTTATTTATTTATTTTTTATTTGGCATTGCTCAACTATCATATTGCGTTCAGTTATTAATAATTCTAGCTTTCTTTCGCTTTGTTTTTGGTTGCTTTTTTGATTTTATTTTTCTCTAAATACTCGCCGTACGTGGCGCTATACTGTTTCGCCTGAATGCTCATGAGACAACATGGCGGCGTATCGATCGCCTCGCTCGCACAGAGAGAGAAAAGTAGCCTTTCCCTAAGTTTACAAGCGCGGCTGGGCACATCGTGTACCTAGGCGAGGTGGGTGTGCTCGAAAACGATGATCAATGCAAAATTTGGACTCAAAATCGGCTGTTTTGGCGGAGAAACTGCCCGCCGTATTTCTGAGGAGCCACCAGCGGTTTTTCCTATATCAGTCTGCGGGGCTGTGGTGGGAGGCCGTTTAACGCCGGTAACACACAGCCATGCCATGCAGAGCTAGGCATTCATAGTGAACGTACTGTCTGTCATGCACCGGCATGTGTTGGCTGCACGTAAAAGCAACTCAACTTTCCAAGATCAAATGGTCAGTATCTTGTGAAAACAGCGACATAGCAATGAAAATTGTTTTAGTCTGTGCTTTTAATCAAATGAAAATGCATGTGGCTCAATTTCAACGGCCTAGGTCCGATGTTTCCTCTCGTCTGATTATCGTCGTAAATGACACGCCTCTTTACGGCAACAACTCAGCGCTACCTGTCAGTGATTGATTTTTGCGTAGGTCAGCGGAGCGAAAATTATTCCTCTGGCTCGCGAGAATGTCGTCTGATAAACATTTCCGTGCGTCGTCGCCCCCGTATGTATCTGTTGCGTTTTTACCATACACGTAGGCATTTGTAATCTGTGTACTGTAATTCCCCGTACTGCCTTGCTTTTAGTTGTATTATGGTGTTTACTGCTATCAGCCCTGAATATTAAAATCCAAAGCACTCTTTCATTCTGCACCTATCTTTGTCACACATTCTCTTTTTTCTTCCGCTGCTCTGGTCTCTGGAACTTCGCTTTTGCTTGCAAATGCTTTCTAGTTTCCATTACATTATCAATGAACCCAAGAAATCCGTCAAAATTTACTAAATTTTCCCATGCGATAGCATACTTCACAAATGTACAGTGACATGCTGCGATGTATGTTAGCTCAGTGAGTAGTGCAATAAGCGACTCACGCACGCTGTACAAATTTTGACAATCTGGAGATTTTCCTGGAAAAAAGAGTCTAAACATGACTCTCAAGTGCTCCATTTTATTTTGTGATTGATTATGATCTTCGTACAAGTCACAATTTACATTTTAGCTGTAAAATTACGATGTTTACGATGTTTACGATACTGTGAGTTGCTAATACTATTATTCATATTCACAGGCATTTAAACAAACTACTACTATAGAAATAACGGGCGACGCGCTGACCATTAACGTTTATTTGTGGGCAAGGGCGAGACGAAAGCCAAAAATTAACGGGCGAGGCTTGCCGAGCCCGTTAATTTGGCTTTCCTCGAGCCCGCGCCACAAATAAACGTTAATGGTCAGAGTGGAGTCTGTTATTTCCATTATATTATCAGCGAACCCGAGAAAACCTTAAAATTTCCGAAAATTTCCGGAGCAAACAACAACTGGGCCCCAGAAACTGAGCAATACACGACGCACTGTCATGCGCGCTGTAAAATTGGCAAATCCGGAGATGTTTTCAGAAAAAAGTATCTCAACTTGACCTACAAGTGCTCCTTTTAATTTTGTGATTGATTATGATGTACGTTTGAGCTGTAAAGTTACGATTCTTTAAGTTGTTAATCTTATTATTCAAATTCACGGGCATGTAAACAAACCATTACTGTGTATTTGTGGTCAGTCACGTGGTTCAGCTCGACCAATCAAAATGCAACGGGCAGGGCATGGTAATATAATGTGTATTTGTGGTCAGTCACATGGTTCAGCTCAACCAATTAAAATGCGAGGGACAGGGCATGGTAAATAATGACTATTAACATAATGTTAGTCAGTTGCACTGTCCATGCAATTTACATGTTCAGAGATAATGCTGCGTAATATTAATACTGACTACAATACTGCCTTATTAGTCCCCACGGACACCGTCCGGGGGACTTATAGGTTTGGTCGTGTCCGTGCGTGTGTGCGTGCGTGCGTGCGTCCGTCCGTGCGTGCGTCCGTCCGTTCACGCAGATATCTCAGAGATGCCCTAAGCGATTTCATTCAAACTTGGTACAAGGATTACTTCATATGTCATACAGATGCACGTCGATTTGTTTTGTGATACGATCCAATATGGCTGCCAGGCGGCCATTTTATTACGATTTTTTCATGTACAGAGCCATAATTCAGGCATGTTTCAATTGATTTTATTCAAAGTTGGTACAAGGACATTGACCAATGTCATAGATATGCACGTCAATTCTTTTTGTGATACGATCCAATATGGCCGCCATGCGGCCATTTTGTTACGATTTTTTCATGTACAGAGCCATAACTCAGGCATATCTCAACCGATTATATTCAAACTTGGTACAAGGACATTGACCTATGTCATACATATGCACATTAATTTGTTTTGTGATACGATCCAATATGGCCGCCAGGCGGCCATTTTATTACGATTTTTTCATGTACAGAGCCATTACTCAGGCACGTTTCTACAGATTTTATTCAAAGTTGGTACAAGGACATTGACCAATGTCATAGCTATGCACATCAATTTTTTTTGTGATACGATCCAATATGGCCGCCGTGCGGCCATTTTGTTACGATTTTTTCATGTACAGAGCCATAACTCAGGCATATCTCAACCAATTTTATTCAAAGTTGGTACAAGGACATCAACCTATGTCATACACATGCACATTGAGTTGTTTTGTGATACGATCCAATATGGCCGCCGTGTGGCCATTTTATTACGTTTTTTCATGTCCAGAACCATAACTCAGACATGTATCAAGCAAATTTATTCAAAGTTGGTACAAGGAGATTGACCAATATCATACATATGCATGTAAATTTGTTTTGTGATACGATCCAATATGGCTGCTGTGCGGCCATTTTGTTATGATTTTTTCATGTACAAAGCCATAACTCAGGCATATTTCAACCAAATTTAATCAAAGTTGGTACAAGGACATTGACCTCCCGTATGTCATACATATGCACATTGATTTGTTTTGTGATTCGATCCATTATGGCCACCATGTGGCCATTTTATTACGATTTTTTCATGTCCTGAACTACAACTCAGACATGTATCAAGCGAATTTATTCAAAAGTATTTTTATCACAGAGCTAATGAAGAGGACTCTATCCTCTCTGAGGACCTGTAATCAAAGCACCATTAACAAGTGGGGACTGTGTCATCAACGATGACTTGTTACTAATATTTTCAATTGACAAAAACAAAATATTCATCATGATAGATATGATTAGTAATAGACAGTGACTTAATTCATCAGAATTCAATTATTGTTGAGATTTGTAATGTTATGCTGTCATCACATACTGGTATGGTACTTGTACTTTTATTTTTTGTCTCCAGTGCGTAGTGGGTTAACTGAATTAAGCATTATATTACCATGCCCTGTCCATCACATTTTAATTGGTTGAGCTGAGCCACTTGACTGCCCACAAATACACAGTAATGGTTTGTTTACATGCCCGTGAATATGAATAATATCGTAAACATAGTAACTTTACAGCTAAAATGAAAATTGTGATTTGTACAAAGATCATAATCAACCACAAAATAAAATGGAGCACTTGTGGGCCAAGTTTAGACACTTTTTTCAAAAAAATTTCTGGATTTGCAAAACGTTTGCAGCGCGCACTACTCACTGACAAGTTCTGGGGCCCCATTGTCATTCGCAAGGGAAATTTTCATAAATTTTGACTTTTTTGGGGTTTGTTGATAATATAATGGAAATAACAGACTCCGCGCTGACCATTAACATTTATCTATCGCGGGAGAGAGGAAAGCCAAAATTAACAAGCAAGCCTCACCCGTTAATTTTTGGCTTTCCTCTTGCCCTTGCCCATAAGTAAACGTTAATGGTCAGTGAGTCGTCCATTATTTCTATAATATTGTACCCACTTAGTGCCTATAATGGACAGAAGCATTAGCCTGCTAGAATGTAAGAGGCAAAGCCAAGTACATATATAATGTCATGCAAAGTTTGCTTGAGTCTATTGTGGACTGGGAGGGGTAAAATATTTGTATTATCTTATAGTTTTTGCAATGCCAGTGAGTTTGTAGATGTAGAAAATATCTGGGGCTACAACACTAGAGAATGGGATACATTATCAGTAATAATCTGGAGGAATGACATCACAAAATTTACTGGCATTAGTGAGTACTGGTATTGACAAAGCTATAATGACAAAGCTATAATATTATTGTTCATAATTGTTTCAAAGATTGTCACAATTCACAGAAACAATTAGATGATGAGATTTTCTCTGGTTGTTGTTTCAGTCTTGGCACAAGGTCTGTTTTACATGTGCTTCATGTAATAAATCCTTGGATTCAACAACCTGTAATGATAAAGAGGGTGAAATCTTCTGTAAAGGTAAGTCATTATTATTAATTTTCACACTGTAATAATTATGAAATTATGATATACTGCTGAAGTATATACAGTATCTGTGAATTAAAACTGTAAAAGAAATTGTTTGCTACTCTTATTAGCTCACATTTGGTTTTACCAATGTGAGTTTATCGTATAGGCTGAAGTCGATGGCGTCTGTATGTATGTGTGTATGTATGTATGTATGTATGTATGTATGTATGTATGTACAGTATGTCCGTCAACATCAAAAACACGCAAACCGCTGCACGTTTCAGCTTGGTATTTGGTGTGTGGATCCATCCTGGGCTATAGATGAGATTTTGTTCAAATGAAGTCAGCATTGCCAAAATTATGCAAATAGCTTACAAAATGTGAAAATGGTCAAGAATTAATAACTCAAGAACCACTTTTTTGATTGCTTTGAAAATTTGTGTGCAAGTACCTTAGATTAACCTTATACAGTTTTATGAATATTGTGAAGATGTCCTTAATTTTGTATTTTTGCTGAATTTTTTTGTGATTTTTCTCGTTTTCAGTAAAAATTCTTCTTCTCTGAAACCGCCGGCCCAATCGCTCTCAAATTTGGGTTGTCTCTTTGCAAGGGTGTTACTCTTCTAATTTGTTGAAATTATGACAAATTTGGAAAATTTACTATTTTTGTGCAATTTTGTCATTTTTGGTCAAAAAATCTTAGACAGTATTTCCTTTTTAAAACCCCTGGACAGACAGCTCTCATATTTCGTACACAGACGTACAGAGATGACAATAGTTAGATATGTGGAAATTGTCCTGAAATGTAGAAAATTGTATTTTTAAGACAATATTGTCATTTTCGGTCAAGAAAACTTTATCTCAACATTACTTGTTTGATAGCTTTGTAATTTGGTATAAAGTCCCTTGTTTGATAGCTTTGTAATTTGGTATAAAGTCCCGAAAGATGTTATTAGATAAATTTTCTGCTCAAAGTGTTGGGAAACCCCAAAATTTGTATATTTTAGGTACTTTTCTCAGTTTGTGACCTTAAATGACCTATACTAACCCAGGATATGTTGTGAGACAATTTTGAAGGCTGTGAACATAATTTTGTCATATTTGATACCAATTTGTAGGAAAATTTGATCCAGAAAACAAAGCTGAGGTGATTTTTTTCATTTTGGACCAATTTTTGCAAACTTTTCTATGTAAGACATACAAGAACTGATGAGAAATTTGGATCCAGGATAATTCCAGATGTTGTCTCATTGCTATAGAAGTTGATATGCATGTTCCTAAAGATGACCTCCAGTACCTAAGTTGGAGACCTTATTTGCTTTTGTCATTCTTGTTTTTCCTGGTTTAAATATTTCTTGAATGGACCAATTCAAATCGAATGTGAGCACATAGTGTCCTTGACGGTATTTTTATAAAAATATACAATCACTCTTTATGACAAATCAGACTTCATTGTTGCTACGGATACACATCAGATTGAAGAGACTTTAGTTCTAATTTGATGAATAGTGTGTTACATCAAGGTTTGCAAATCAACATCCTGCCTTGAAGACTGTTCTGTATTTTAACCACAGATTACTGTGTGAGGTTGATTTGCTGGATTAGATTTGATGGAATTGATAGTAGATTAATCACAGTGGAGATTTCTGATTTGATAGTAGATATATCACAGTAGAGATCATTTCTGTTGTCAAACACCACACTCTGTTTGCATATAGTTTTTGGTTCTGTCCATATGTATTGTAAGGGATGTTTGTAGATTTCTAAAAAAGATAATAGAACATGAATTTACCAACATAAGCCAATGTGTCTTTATTTTCATTTAAAGCCCCAATAGATGCGAATGTGTAATAAACCGATCTCAAAATATCCTCATTTTTCCAAGAGTTTTCTTTGAATAAGACCCATTAAAGACTGAAAAGGTGTATAACACTGTCATAAGTGTCGAAAGTGGCATGTAAATCAAAACACTCGACCATCATTATAGATTTCCTGCCATTTTCAAAACTGGCACTGGCAATCATGTGACAGAGAAAATAAAGATGACGACCACATATTCTCGGCCATTGTATGGGTACATTCAAGTAAATGGCATCATGCTTGTTTCTGTGATGATTACAATGCATGTGTGCACGAAATACTGCATTTTTTGTACTTTCTGTGGGGCACGATTTTACGGGTGCAGCACCTGTTTATTATTTAACTTGTTAAAATATGTAGTCATGGTCCAAATCAGGCAGCAGTGATACGTCAATACATGTCCTTCAGTCAGCACATTTACACGAACCAACGTTGGTTTGAAAATAAAATCATGAAAAAAAATCATATAATTCGCAGCTATTAGGGCTTTAACTGTCAGCTGCCGTCTAGCCACAATTCAATTACAATTCTGTTTGATTCACATTTTAATCATGATTGCATCGCTAATGTAATATTTCAAATAAATTTTGTATTCAATGTCACAAATTCAAGATTCATCTTTTCACAGCTTGTTACGGCAAAAATTTTGGACCCAAAGGAGTTGGATATGGTGCTGGAGCCGGAGCCCTGCAACATACACAGTAGTTTTGACTGTCATGTGACTATCATGTGACTATCATGTGAGCAAGGAGAGCTGCTTCAAATGCAAACAGGGAAATGAGACACAGGATGATAAAATACATTGAAGTCTTCCATGAATTTGATGAGAGAGATATATATTGTCTCATCAAATGATTTTTTATACATTCCATGTTTCAAATATCAACTTTATTCAGTAGACACCAGTATCAAGACTTTCTAGTTATCAGTAATTCTACTTTGAGATGATATCAAGATAGTGTATTTATTCACCAGCCTTTACAGTCTATCCAGTATTTAATGTAGTATTGGTTCTATCATAGTTTGAAATAATCCACCATCTCAACAGTTTTCAATACAGATTATTTTATGGCATTCAAGTGATAGATGAAAGCTTAGTTGCTTTGCTAACTGATAACCATGGAAGGTACGGTAGAAATGCAATTTATAGTCAAGAAAAAAACATTAGTAACTTTCAATATTAATCTTTTTTACCACTACATCAGAGTCACAGAGTTCTTGATGCATGTTGCATGTAACCATTTCATTGTCTCAACGATAAGATGCTCAGATTGAAGTTTTTCTTTATTTTCAAAGTTAAAGATATTGCTTTCAACAACAGTGAAAGTGTAGTAAATCACTTACAGAGAAATACATCACCTCAGAATATCAACCAATCACGTGTCAGTCGTGGCCATAGACTTGTGACTCAATTGGTATCCATGGCAACATAAATGAGGTAATATAATATGACACTGAGCCATGTCAACAAATCAACATTTGACAAATTACCACAATTCATTTGCATAAAGATTTCAAAAACATCAGAAATTACCGTCTTTCACAAGAAGTGTAAGGAAGACAAGAACTCAAAGTGAAAGTGAAAGCTTTGTTATGAGAGATCATCATACTTCTGTTAAAACTTCTATTAAAGTCTTCTTTAAATCTGATGTTTTATTGATCTTGGAAGAGCTGCAGTTTAAAAGTTCAAGACTCCAGCAATTATTGATTGTATCGTAGAATTGTTTTCTATGCATAACCATTATGTTTGATGATGAATCTTTGGATGATTAATAATTTATCAAGATGTTAAAGTTGACACAAAAATGACTGTCTTAAGGTCAAGTGTAGTACTCACACTTCGAAGGGTCATCTCAGCATTTTTGTGAGGTCAAAGTTCAAAGGTGAGCATAACAATTTGCTTAGCAAATTCTAGAACAACTCTGTAATCAATGATTTGTCAGCTCAATTATTTGATCTGTGAATTTCAGCATAGAATGCATTTACCACTTAATTTACTAATGTAATAGTGACCAGTTTTTTTCTGCAATATGAATGTGAGTCTCTCATTGGCTGAAAGGAGGAGGAGATGATCTTATATGTAAGAACAGATGATATTCTAAATGAAACCACCTTTCCTTAAATCTGAATGCTAGTATCTCTGGAAATAGTGACATCACAACAGATGTAGAAGTACAAGGTGAAATCAATAGTCCTTTAATTTGTTGATAGAAATCTTTCAGACAAATTCAAGTTTACATTCATAGGATATAAAAGTTTCAAGATAGCCAGTAAGATGCATTTTATTAGATACTTGCAATGCATTCAGGTAATTAAAGAGTTTCAATTGTCAACTGTTCTGTTTCTTCAACCTCAGTAAAAGTTGTAAGGTACATGCAGTCAAATATTTTCTGCTGATGTGTTGAGTATTCCACTGATATTTTACAAAGAAGAAATTGTGAATTTTTTTCATACATTGAAGACAAACAATGCATTATTCCTACAGTGTGAGATTGTATCTCTTTCTACGTTCCTAACTTCACTATTATTCCAAGACTTTGTAAGCTTTTTCTGCTTCAAAATTATTTTTCTATATTTTCTAGGTTTTGTAGTATATGTAAGTCGATATGGATTATTGTAATAAACTGTTACTAGGGGCAACAGGTCTTTGATGTAAATATACAGATTTATTTTTGTTTGTTAAATCTTGTTCAGATTTCTGTCAAACAATCTCACATTAAAGATCATTCACCATCTTACCCATAGTCTTCAAGCTGTAACCATTGATATTTATTTAGCCATTCTTTTCCTTGAAAGTATTCATAATTTATTCGAGTTGTTTCGGCATAAAATTGTACTGCCTCCCAGACCCCATGATGGACAAAAGGAAACTTTGTGTGACATCATGTATGAGGCAAAGCCAAGTACACTATGTAGTGTATAGTTTGTTTGACATCATGTATGAGGCAAAGCCAAGTTCACTATGTAGATATAGTTTGATTGACATCATGAATGAGGCAAAGCCAAGTACACTATGTAGTGCATAGTTTGTTATGACATCATGTATGAGGCAAAGCCAAGTACACTATGTAGTGATAGTTTGTTTGACATCATGTATGAGGCAAAGCCAAGTACACTATGTAGTGTATAGTTTGTTTGACATCATGTATGAGGCAAAGCCAAGTACACTATGTAGTGTATAGTTTGTTTGACATCATGAATGAGGCAAAGCCAAGTACACTATGTAGTGAATAGTTTGTTTGACATCATGTATGAGGCAAAGCCAAGTACACTATGTAGTGTATAGTTTGTATGACATCATGTATGAGGCAAAGCCAAGTACACTATGTAGTGCATAGTTTGTTTGACATCATGTATGAGGCAAAGCCAAGTACACTATGTAGTGTATAGTTTGTTTGACATCATGTATGAGGCAAAGCCAAGTACACTATGTAGCGTATAGTTTGTTCATGTATGAGGCAAAGCCAAGTACACTATGTAGTGCATAGTTTGTTTGACATCATGTATGAGGCAAAGCCAAGTACACTATGTAGTGCATTGTTTGTTTGACATCATGTATGAGGCAAAGCCAAGTACACTATGTAGTGTATAGTTTGTTTGACATCATGTATGAGGCAAAGCCAAGTACACTATGTAGTGCATAGTTTGTTTGACATCATGTATGAGGCAAAGCCAAGTACACTATGTAGCGTATAGTTTGTTTGACATCGTGTATTAGGCAAAGCCAAGTACACTATGTAGTGCATAGTTTGTTTGACATCATGTATGAGGCAAAGCCAAGTACACTATGTAGTGTATAGTTTGCTTGACATCATGTATGAGGCAAAGCCAAGTACACTATGTAGTGCATAGTTTGTTTGACTCCCTGTAATGAGAGGCGGTACTATGTCCTTGTTTACTATTGTATAGGTTTTAGCAATGCCAGGGAATGTGTAGACCTAAAGCACATCACGCCATGATACTGGATAAAATCTGATACATTATCAGTATTAATCGGGGGATGATATCACAACATTCACTTGTATGGATAACAGCTACAATGGTATCATTTACGATAAAACTGATACAAAAGCCAACACTAAAGAGCCTGGGTTTCAGTGCCCTGTGTCATAGGTTTAGAATATAATCTACTGTTAGTTACATTTGACATGGCATACAGAATGACTTAAAGGGACAAAGTCGGCCATTTTTCATGATTTTTGTTTGATACGAGATACTACTAATTTTGTTTGACATATTGAAAAATAATGAATGGGTGACCATGCATATATTCCACTAGACACGATACATAAAACCGTCACAAAAATGAATGGTCATGACCATTAATTCATTTTCGCCATGGTTTCATTTAATTTGTCTAAAACCGGGGTCAAATATATGCATAGTCACCCATTCATTCAGTATCTTTCAACATGTCAAACAATAAAAGAAGTATCTTGCATCGAACAAAATTCATGAAAAATGTCCGACTTTGTCCCTATAAAAATTCTCAATACTGCATTGTAACTCATTTCACAAGTCACAAATTTACAGCAAATCAATGAAAGATAAAGATGTTATTAAAGTTTAAACTTGATGATTTGCATAATCTGTTGTTTCTATGGTTTATTTGGAAAGTTAAATTTTACGAGGCATGAAATGTCAACACAAATAAAGTGAAGCATGAATAAATAAACCAAAACAAAAAATAAAAGACCTGAACTTGACTGAGAGAAATGACAATGGATATTGGAACAAAGAGGAAGTGAGAAAGATAAGAACTTTAATTGTATTAGAAAGAGTGAAAAGTCTTTATACTTTTGAAAAGTCTGTTCATACGCTAAAAGCTTTTGACAGCAGATATACTATCAACATGAAATATGTAAAGTAATGAGAGAGGGCTGACCAGTCACAGCTGAACTAATAGCGCCCTCTACAGACTAGACATCCGTGTTATTTTGTTGTATGTTACTGACACCACAACTCTAATACCCTGCTCACTTATACTATGCTATGTCTAACTTAACACAACGGCTATTTGGTAAAAGAGTTCTTCAGAGAATGGTTTTCAAACTAAAGCTTTATAAATCACTATCCGTTTATTTTTGTGACAAGACAATCATGAACTTTGAACTTCAGTTTTGATTATTCCTGGGTATTCTATTCTTTAATATCCGGGGTAACTTCTAAGGTTCCATATTTTCCTCAAAACAGAAACATTTCTCCCTTTACAGGAATATAAACATGTTTAAATGTAAATCAATACAAATTGCAGACGAGCAAAGAATTGCAAAATTTAAGATTAAAAAATATCATAAATCAGGATAATTGAAGTGTTTTTCTTTGAAAAAAATTTTTCATTTGGCATTCTTTGACTACAACTGATGATGTGTATAGATAGTGACGAACTGTTTGTCAAATTGTGTGATTTTCAAGGGAGATGGTCTTCCTGTCTGTGGCTGCATGACTTTTTTGTTGATAATCTGTGCCTTTCCCAGAAATAATAAATGTAAGGCAAATGTGTAGAAACTTCAGCATTTGATGCATATTACTAAACCAGGTTTGTAACTTTCAAATGATTGAAAAAACTTTGCCAAATAACTTTGATGGCCTTTCTTCGTTTATATGAAGCCTATAGCCGCCTATTTGAAAATTGTTGAAATGCATAAGAATGCACGGTATTTGTCAGGATATGTTGTACGACCGTGCACGACCCTAGGAAAGAAATTTGAGAGTTTTTGTTGATGTTGTTGTTGTTTTTGTTTTATTTTTCTTTTGCATCCGTCGTTTTCAAAAATTTTGAGATTTATAGTAGTTTGTAGCTCGAAACAAGAAAATATCCGCGGTTAAAGGGTCACACCTAAGCAATACTCACGAACTTAGAGGTTCATTACCCACAATTCCACATAGTCAACATGGCGGACGCAGATGAAGTGAGTTGCAAACATACGATTTTACCCGGTCAGGTAAGACGACGAATTTATTTGAAATGATAAGTCGTGGCAGTCTCTGTCGCGTGATAAAGTAGAGAGTTTATATGAGAAAATAGTTTCTGACTGTGACAGTAAAAATGAAAGTATCAAGTATTTCACTATCATATTATAGTGAAAGAAAGTGAAACAACCTTTCAGTTTGGAAATTTATTGCAATCATAGCTTACAACTTAGCTTATGAAATTAAATATTGTCATATGGGCTGACTCTGAATCCCTTGTAAACAAACAGAGAGATCGTGTGTTCATAAAAAACGCTATCGACAGTTCAGAATTCAATGTTTTGAGAACAGGATGTGTCGACTGGGACACTTGAGACACTAAAGAAATTACAAAAGTCAATCCCAGGTATTTAATTGCATGGACTTGACAAGGGATTTTTACAGTACGTTTGCAATCATTTCATACCATAGCAAAGTCAGATCTTGAATTCAGGCTTTGGTTCCAATAGTTTCATCATTCATAAAAACTACAAAATGATATGTTTTGTCAAGCTGTGTGTGTCCTATAGACTGTAAAGGGACAATGTGAAATACAGAAATTGTACTCATTAGATATTAATTTAGAATGCCAATTACCGGTAGTGGAACAGTTTTCACCATTTCTGAAACAGCAACATACTATAATTTATTTTTAACTCATCCTATGATAAATAGAACTCTAATATTGTTACAATACTCTGTTGCTTGTGTGATATCATTTAAAGCCAGAGCAATAAATTAACATTTCAACATCTTATTTTTTGTGTAAATTGAATAGCAGCTAATTCTAATAATTTATTTTTAATTTTGATTAATTTTTCCTAGTAGAGTTTACATAGAAATGGCCATTTTGAATATCAAATGTCTGTAAATTGAATGTCACTTGTTTTCCTTGGATCACAACTTTCAAATTGATCCCTGGCTTGTATTCTTGATTGGGAAAACTTAAAGCTGTTTTAGCAAAAGTTTGTCCTTCAGTTTTGAGTTGTGTACTCCCTTAATAGCTCGGGCCGCGGGTCACCAACGGAGCTGCAAGCACTTACTCACACATGTACGCATGCATTATAGAAGGATGATAAGAATAAAATTTTTGTAGTTGTCACCATAGCAATCTCACAATGTTTACGAGTGCTTCATTGCATGTCATGGCACCAGCTTCCATACTTTCTACTCTGATTTGCAATCAATAAAGTTAAAAACATAACTTGAGAATTTGAAAATAAACAAAAGCACATCAATAATTTTTCATTTGAGATGAAATATGTAACAGCCACCATAACCGTCTTTGCACAAAGTATGCTGGGTAGCCTTGCTCAGCAAGCTACAGTACAAGCACATGTAAACTTATTCCTTGCCGTCCCTACCATATGTGTTGCCATCAACACCTCTGATGGAGAGTATCCCCCAATATTTTTATCAAAGCAAACAATAACTATGAGCAGTCAATTAATTAACTGTCACTTTCAATGGAAATTAATTAGCTACCCTGTGCCAGTTGGTTGGTTAGCCTATGATATTACAAATTTACACAGATGTGTACAGGTGTATAGTTTTTGGTTCAGGTTCAACTGCAGTCAAGTACATGTAGCAGTAATGACAATTCATTAGTTTTCATGCTGTGACGATGCATTAAATATTTTAACCCTTTGACTGCCACAGTGTGGTATGATTACTACCAAACACACTCTCTGGAATTTTCCAGCCATCAAGGTCAATAGTAATTCATTATGGCTCTGAAAATTTTCTGCATTAGGATAATGAAGGGGTTAATTATGGTCACGTACAGTGAACTGTTTGTCAATGATAGCCAAACTTGGATTTTAGATCCTTTTTGGCAGGTTACCATATGTGATGTGATTTCTCAGCATTGTCACTTACTAAGTAAGTGCAAAACAATTTGCCACAGTGATACAGAAAATTTCAATGAGCGTATGATTACTTCTGCAATCCACACTTGTGCATGGAAAATTGTACATTGTAAGCATCTTTATTTATATTATTTTGTACCTATTGTATTGACATACTTGAAAAGCTATGTCATTTGTTATTTTTGGTTTTGTTGATATAAATATTGGTAGAATTATAGACGTCACAATAAAACAAAACATGGGCAAGCACAGATTTTTAACAATCTCAATTGTTTTGAAAGATTTTGCAGAAAATTTGTCATCCTTCTGCCAATCTACAAAAACTTGATGCTTCTGACATGCAAAAAAAAACCCATGCATTATAATCAAGTTCAACAATGTCAACAGACCTGTCAATTTGAAAGATGCATCTTCAATAATAGATGAATGGTTTAGAATACAAGATAACAGTTGCTGTGCCCATGGCAAGACTGATATCATGGACTCTTGTCAGACATGTACCGGTACATGTATGAAAACTTTGTAATTGACCCTTTCTGAATGTCTCTGTATTCTTGTTAGGAGTGAAAATGTACTTTTACAGAATTGAGTTGATTTCTGGTGTGTCCCTTAGCCTAACCTTTGACCTTGACAGCCTCACTATCAGTCCTCACTGTCTGTGACATAAACTATGTTGTGTCAATATACACTACCAATTATCTTTTTTTGATAAACAAAAAATCAAGCCAAACTTACACAAGGGCTAACCACAATCCAAGGACCATGGGCTAACATAGTTTCTGTAAATTGTTGCCATAGCAACAACTGAGTAATCAGACCTAAGTTAGGTGTGTCTATTTACCTTACTGATATTCAAAAGAGGTCAAAGGTCAACATAGAAGCATAGCTTGGTAGAATCCATGAATGGATTGTTGGTTGATGAAATCATAGATTCTAGAGAACTTGAACATTTCAATGACTGTTAGCAAGCTCCGTTGAGATCAGACTGGATTTAGAAAATGTCATTTCATGGCGATGTACCAATCCAGATGGTAGTTGTGGATGATGGATGGCAAAATGACGAATCAAATGCCAGGGAGCTATTGGTAGGAAATTCATTGTTAATGTGTGTCTACATTGTGTGATCTGTATTATATACCTGGTGTGAGCTGTGTGTCCATACTCAGTGTGAGCTGTGTGTCTACTGTCAAACCAGCACTGAACAGTCACATGATTTGTACAAAATATGTACCTATTTAGTGTTTGGGTTAGTGGTTAAAAAATTTACACAGACTTGTAAAATCAATGATTGTATGAAGGTTAACTGCACATGGCTATTATTAACAATGGCCATGCTCTGTGGCAGCAATAAATCCAGTCAGTCCTTGCAAACGCTGACAGCCAGCATGTGTTGGAGAGTGTTTAGAAAGAAACACTAAATACCACCTATACCAATGATGTCAAAAATCATTGATCTGAGATAGAGTTTTAAAGTAATCTACTGCAATGGTTCATACACTGTGTGGAATATATCTGACCAGTGACCTATGCTGATAATTTAGGTTCAAAGGTCATAAACATGCAGTCCTCAAAATCAGGTCAACATAGTATAGCTTTCAACAGTTCATTTTGTGCAAATTTATCAGTTTCTACTTTTTGTGAGTGTCCTTCAATCCCCCAGGCACAACTCACAACTGACTGGCTTTGCCATTACAATAAAATTCACAACATACTAAAGTATGAAAGCTCTTCTCAGTGTGTCCCATGCCTTATACAGTAGCAGTACATGTACATGTATTGTAATGTAAAGTGTACCTTTATGTCCTGTACAGTACACATAATATGCAAAAGTCTCATTAGTGAAAGGTATGTGATGACATATCAAGTTAATGGAGACACATTGCTCATCTTGTATAGTGTCGGTACATTGTAGTTACTTTAGAGATGGATAAGTTTCAATTTGGAGATGGAGAGACTGTGTTGTAACATTTCATAACTCAACACTCATATTTCACTCAGTCAAGTTAATCAAGTAATTCAAAGATACCAGTAAAAATGTCTGGAAAATTGTAACATACCCTTTTCACTTTACCTTTTTCTGCAAAGTCAATGCTGAGGCAAATTGCTTTAGCTCATGGTATTTTGAAGATAATGAGAAATTCAAGTTTGTAAGCATTTTGACATTTCAAAAAATAATCCATATTCAGATTGTTCATCCATAAGTATTTAACAGATGACTCATCAAATCAAATGATAATAGTGAAATATCAGATTTGGTGTAAACATTGATCAAAATATTTTACACTCTATCTAAAAGGAGGTGGTTGTCATCACTGTATCTGTAAACCTTTCGTGTTACATTGGTTGTAAGGGTGCTTTACTCTCTGTGAGTGAAGTTGATGAATACCTTCCCTTTAAAGAAAATCAATCTAGTAACTGTAAGCTGTAACAAGGATCAGTGTTAGTTGGGTTTCCAAAATTATAGAATAGTTTGCACTGTTTTGTAAAATACTTAGAGGTTATTACCCAATATCGCCTGTTCCTGTGTCATATCAGCATTCGTGTCATTTGTGCAGTGCTGCATCAGACACTGGACTTCGTCTAGTGTCTGACACAGCACAAATGACACGAATGCTGATATGACACAAGGAAAAGGCGATATTTGGTTATAACCTATTTATCATATACCCATGCCCATAATTTTACTAATAGAATGGAAAACCTTAAATTTTTAGGCTTTACTTTATTACGCTTTGCGCATAAATATCAGAATGATATGTGAACAGGCTTCATTCATAAAGTATACGACGAAGCTGTCAACATCAAGTGCGACATCGCTAGTCGTCCATATCTCAATGAAACCCAAGAAGAAAGACACAAAAATCGTCATACAGAAGGAACCTTTTAAGGTGTAATCTACTATCACAATTGTAACCGATCAAAAACTGTGCTCAGCTTTAAATCTATCTTGATTTCGATTGTCGTACGGCACGGAGCTCGTGCGGAGAGGGGACGCCATTTTGTTTATTTACCCTGAGTTGCCATGTCAACAGTCATCGCGTGTGCGACATCGCTGTTACGCCACGTGCTCACTACCTGTTCAGGGGAGACCATGCACAGTGCCGGCGCCATGCGAATGGCAGAATGTTTGCTGGAACTTGACCCAAAAAAATACCATGGGAAAACATTTCAAGATTCAACATTTTATTTCCGTATTTTGCAACCAAAAATACCTGTGTTCCTCGAAGCCCTTCAAGTTTTTAAGTCAGCGACATGCGACATCGCTTTGCAGGCAGGGAGCGGCAGCCATTTTTTTGTGTACGTTGTTCACCAACAAAATGCTAATCTAGTTCGGGAAAACTCTAAAACTGATGACGTTCATCATGCATATCTCGACGTTTACCGTGAAATATCACGGCAGATATTTTACGTTGAACATCACTAGGATGAAGCAATATGGGCATGGGTAAATGATAATTACATGTATCAGATGTGCTGTGTGACCAGATCTGTACAGTCATTTAAAGTTCTCATGTATTTGGGTTTGTTTCACTCAACATGTTCTACAAGTCCAGTTTATATATACTCTTACTGTATTTTATTTATTTGGTTGTTGAAAGTAAACATGACAATTTAACCTGTATATTTTTCATTGACAGGGACATGTACATAAGCCCTACCCAGTCCAGCCAACCTATGATCCAACTCTACCGTACCCATCACAAGCACCAATACCACCCAACATGGCTGATGTCAACAGTTTCCTCGCACAGCAACAACCAACCATCAAGAAGAAAGAAGACGATTACAGTTCATGGGACATCGTCAAGGCAACACAGTATGGAATACTGGAAAGAGTTAAAGAACTTGTTGATGAAGGGTATGATGTAAGACAACCAGATCATGAAAATGTTACATTACTACACTGGGCTGCTATTAATAATAGAATTGATCTAGTCAAGTAAGTCAGTCATCCATGTCTTGGAGTTTACTCGGATATTCCTTGGACAACACTACACAAATGTTTATAAAAAGTAAATCAGATATTTTGTCGTTTCCTTTCACTCAGAGAAATAAACTGCACTGATTATTATGTCTTGTTCAAGGTTTATCTTGACATTCACAAACTGCACACATCTTAATTTTGATTTGAAGTATTTTACAGTATTTTTAAGAAAACTTGGGGCAAGTAAAAAACTTTTTCATTTTATTCAAAGCATTCTGCAGTATGTCTAGCAGAACAGAGTTAGAAAGTACTTAAAATACAGTACAGTGCTGCGATAACTGTATACGATGATTCAATCGGGCCAATTTTTTCTGGCTTGAACTGAAAGGCATCCTTGACTATATTTCGCATTGATTACCTTTCATCACAACAAAAGGTAACATGCATACCACTGGCTTTGAATCCTCCCCACCATGCTATTTTAGTCAGTTGTACATTGATTCTTCTCAGTACTTTGCTATGGAATATAAGGCAGGAAAATCACAGATCACATTGACCATTGCTGTACTTTGATTGTTTTAGCACTGAGCTGTGGAATATACATACATACATGTACATGTCGGGCTACAAAGTCACAGATAACATTGACCATTCTATATCTTGGCTTGGCTGTCCAAGAGATTCCAATAATATGACATCATTGGTGGCATAGCAGGCGAAACAAAAAAATCTGCAAAGTTTTATCAAACAATACCTTTATCTGTGTATGATGACTATGAGTGTATGATCTCATTTCAAAAACAATACTGAATTTTAAACTTAAAAGATGTTGAGTGGATCAGAGTGAGATATAATAGGTTAACCAACAACTATTTCAGCTTGCTAGAAAAATTGACAGTTGAATTTCACTTACATCGTTCCAAGATTGAACATAATCTGTTTATGACATTGTTTTGTTTCTTCACAGGTATTTAATAAATAAAGGTGCAATAATAGATGAGCTAGGAGGTGAATTGAATTCCACGGCATTACAATGGGCAACAAGACAGGGTCATCTACCAATGGTTATACTACTCATGCAATATGGTGCTGATCCATCCATACTTGACGGTGAAGGCTGTGCATGTGTGCATCTAGCAAGTCAGTTTGGTCACACGGCAATCTTAGCGTATCTTATAGCTAAGGGTGAGGTGAGTTTAGCAACTCAGTCTGGTCACACTGCAATCTTAGCGTATCTTATAGCTAAGGGTGAGGTGAGTTTAGCAAGTCAGTTTGGTCACACTGCAATCTTAGCGTATCTTATAGCTAAGGGTGAGGTGAGTTTAGCAACTCAGTCTGGTCACACTGCAATCTTAGCATATCTTATAGCTAAGGGTGAGGTGAGTTTAGCAAGTCAGTCTGGTCACACTGCAATCTTAGCGTATCTTATAGCTAAGGGTGAGGTGAGTTTAGCAAGTCAGTCTGGTCACACTGCAATCTTAGCGTATCTTATAGCTAAGGGTGAGGTGAGTTTAGCAAGTTAGTTTGGTCACACTGCAATCTTAGCGTATCTTATAGCTAAGGGTGGGGTGAGTTTAGCAAGTCAGTCTGGTCACACGGCAATCATAGCATATCGTATTGCTATTGGTGAGGGAGTTTAGCAAGTCAGTTTGGTCACACAGCAATCTTAGCGTATCTTATAGCTAAGGGTGAGGTGAGTTTAGCAAGTCAGCTAAGGGTGAGGTGAGTTTAGCAAGTCAGTTTGGTCACACAGCAATCTTAGCGTATCTTATAGCTAAGGGTGAGGTGAGTTTAGCAAGTCAGCTAAGGGTGAGGTGAGTTTAGCAAGTCAGTTTGGTCACACAGCAATCTTAGCATATCTTATAGCTAAGGGTGAGGTGAATTTAGCAAGTCAGTTGGTCACACAGCAATCTTAGCATATCTCATAGCTGAGGGTGAGGTGAGTTTAGCAACTCAGCATGGTCACACTGCAATCTTGGCATATCTTATAGCTAAGGGTGAGGTGAGTTTAGCAACTCAGTCTGGTCACACTGCAATCTTAGCATATCTTATAGCTAAGGGTGAGGTGAGTTTAGCAAGTCAGATTGGTCACACTGCATTCTTGGTGCCTCTTGCTTAGTGCAAGTTGAGTTTGGTAAGTTAGTCTGTCGATTGCAGTGCTTAAATATCTTGTACTGTAGGACAATATCACTTAAATATAAGTAAATTGTGAATATACTTCCAATTTTCGGGCATCTACAAACTTTACCTGTTTTTAATTTTTGGTAATAATTCAAGCTATACATTTTTCTTTTGAATTTACAGGATCCAGATTTGATGGACCAGAATGGAATGACACCATTGATGTGGTCCTGTTACAGAATGTTTTCGTAAGTATCACCAGTCTGCGTCAAACTTTCTGTATTCTAAAAGTTTTGTGTTTTATTACATGCCTCATATATTGAACGTTGCATGTTCCATACAATTCAATTGTAACTTGTTGATGATGTTGCAGGCCGCATGGTCATCATCTGACTAAAAGTGAACCAGAACTAATTTCAATTTGACAACTTCGGGAATTAGAAAAATGATAAAATTGCATTTTTTACATAGGAAATACTGTTTTTGCAATGTTATGTGTAAAAGATTCGATCAACTGTTTTTCGTCTGAAATGGAAATAAAACATACGGTCGTCATGTGTACGTAACCCCGAAAATTTGGAGAGAAAACTAGGTAAGATAGGCACGTTGTAATGAAAACATTACCGGTACATCCCAAACAAGGGAATGTGTACCCTCTTGGCACATATAGGAATGTACATAATATTTTTCACTTAGTTAGTGTAATTGAATGCACAGTTTTCGGAAACACTTGATTCTTGTTAGAAAGGATTGATCTTTTCAAGTACAAATGACAGAAATTAATCTCTTTGCTGTTACACAGATTAGCATAGGAGAATGTAAAGTTTGCAGAGAGACTCTGGATTCTCTAACTTTACCAGTATAACTGACATAAACCAGATATTAGAACATCTCTTTACCGTTGCTCTAATATTTGATATTCACCAGCAATGCTGTATTTGCAAGAGATGTTATGAAAATGTCATAAGTCTATACATTTCATGTATGCAAAAAAGGATGAACGCAAGAGTAATATTAAATCACTTAACAATTTTCTGCCTAATATTGCGATTTGACCAGAATGATCAATAGCATTGTTCGCAATTTCAGGTTTGTTACGAAATATAGCTGCATTCAGGCAACATTGGACTCTGCTGCTTGAAATTCAGGACAAATTTTGTTGTTGCATGCTTGGCTGTTATTGCAGCTTGTAGTCTTAGCCATACCTTATTGTGACTTTTAGTATCTACTGTATTTTAACACTAGAAGGTTCATTTTGTTCTTGTGTCAAAAATTGGGAAAAATAGTTAATGCATATTAATGAAAGAAAAATGACGTCATTGCAATCAGCACCATTCACAATGTATCTCCAGTATGTCCATAACTTCCATTGCCATATATAATCATAGACATTCAGTATCCGTAAAATTATGAATACGTCTTCTCAGACTCACGCTGTTAAATCTCTCAAATCTGTCTCTTCACTCTGTTTTCACCACAATTCTCTAGTCATCTAGTATTTACTCACTGTCTTGGTGATAAAGTTTGGAAATCATTTAGTCATGCTATGAAACCAACTGGAAAAAATTTGCTGGCAAAGTTATCCTTTATTTAAGAGCTAGTAGATCGTTTTGGCGACTGTTTGACTTCGACAGAACAAATGAGGGACTGTGCTAGTTATTTGTGTTTATACGTGTGACAGGTAATAGGGTGTTACAATAGACAGGCAACCTTTGTGAGTATGCTAATCTGATCAAGCTCTTTGTAAACAGTGTGGACAGTCTTGGTTGACTTGACTGTCAATAAAATAGGTGCTGTGATGTTATTAGTTCCAACAAGATTTTAATGGAGAACAACTATCCAACACTCCACTGTCAGTGATTGTGTAAAGTCAGAGGTTGTATGGCGCCCTCACATGACCGAACCTTTCATTCTATAGCTTTGCAAAAATGATCAGTTGCAGGTGGCAACTCCAGTTTGAGTGCAATTTTCATCAATTTTCATGTTTAGGTATCAGGATTATACTGCCTAACATCTATCAGTTGGACAGCTCTGACAGACCAATTTGAAACAGAGTCAGGGCAAGTGCCATTGGTTAAACATCCAGGGAGTGTCATTCCTTGAACCAAATACCTGTTTCCGCCTTTACTAACATTTAACATGAACTGTTGATATATTTATACAGAGTGGATCCAGCTAGGTTGTTGTTAACCATGGGTGCCAGTATTAATCTACAAGACAGAGTGCATCAGAATACAGCGTTACATTGGGCAGTGATGTCAGGAAACTCCTGTGTCTTTCAAGTCTTACTCAATGCTGGTAGTGATTCCCATGTAGAAAATGCAAAGGTAATAGTGTAATCACTTTGATTCATTTGTGACAAGTCTGAATTTGACATTTTCTTGACCCCTATGTGACCTTTCAACTCTATCCTGGTATTTGAGTTGGTATGAATCTATCAGTTTGATTGAGAATCAAACATTTTAATACTAGCAGATATCTTGCCTGAATTCTGTCATGGAATTTTGATCATAACCAAGTTTCACACCAAAATGTCAATACCATGTCATGTAGAAATCATCAAAAGATTGCTTTAAAGACAAATCAAGGAAAGTTATCTAATTCATTATTCGACTGTGCTCTGACATCAAAGGTGTATTATCAATCAATGATTTGTAGAAAGTTACTATTACTTTTTCTGACGTTTTTCATTCAGAATATTTTTTTAGCGACAAAGCTCTGATGATGTAAGGCTGTGTTGTTTTGATTTCAGGGAGAAAGTGTCTTCAAGTTGGCTCTTGCCAAGAAAAATTTGTATGCAGTCAAGAAAATCCAAGAACACAGAGGAACAACTCATTTCAAGAGTATGGGAATCCTTAACAGACTAGCTATGAACAAGGTTAGTAAGTGGTTTGGAACAGCGCCCCCGGCGGCTAAAATTGTTTATTCATTTGGAATATCCTGACGTGAAAAGTGTTGATTTGTTTGATGTTTGATACAAATATTCAGTTTCAGTGTTTCTGAATCAGTGTTGTACTGAAAATAAGCTGGACAGTGCTAATTGCTTTAATGATAGCACCTGCCGTACATTGGAAATCAACATGTTGATGTTTAACAATCTCCTTGAAGTCTTGCATAGATTAGAGAAACATGTCTTTATCCAGTAGGAATTATGTCATTTGTGAATGTAATCATGAGTGATAATAACTTTCAGCTGTTGTCACTTTATTTACGATCGAATGTCTATTATTGACATATGTCCATCGACTCAACAGAGTAATTTGTTGGAAGAACAAAGTGAGGTTGTACAGACTGTCTTTGCAATGTCTTCCATGTTGACAGCATTTTCAGAAATCTTACATCCCAGTCATTAATTTGTTGTCATAATGGTCAGTGCATATTACTTTGTGTTTGTGGAAGTAGCACTAGAGTTACATGTATGTTACAGAACCTATCAAGTGTAGGGGATGTGGAATTTGTTTTTGCAGTAGTATTTTTTTCTATCCATTTCAGACTTATAGAACCAGGGTGATGTATTCAGTACCATTTTTTCTATTTTTCCTGATTGGTTTTATCCCGGAATTAGAACTTTCCTATTCCATCAAAGCACTATTACTAGGTCTGACCTATCTATTCTTCTGGTTTGTGTCAAGGTGAGTCGCTCAAATTATTCCTTTTACTGTTTCAGAAAATGTCATCTGATATTATGTAGGAATGTACTCCAAGGTTCTCAGCTAAAATTGTTGATGGAGTTGACGCAGACCATCAGAATATTTACTTGTGGTGAAAATAAAGCAGATGATGGCCATTACAAAATAAACATGGAGATGTTTATCTGTTGATAACTGCCCTTGATAACTTCAATGTAATATATTCACACATCACAGGCAATGTTGTTTAAGAAACACCACTTTCACTTTGTGAGTATTGAAAGACATCTAGCTTTAACTGTGAGGTCAAAGGTCAGTCTAAATGGCTTGAAAAACAAGGAAAACTACCATCTGAAACATCAATATTTCTGTGACAGTTTTCAAATCCTTTAGTAGTGAACAGTGGTTGTCCATACATGTAAGGGCTACAGACAGTACTCGGTGGTCAAAAATGGACAAACTAGTTATTCTTGAATTGAAAAAGCAGATGTAAATTTCCAATCTTGTTTTCTAAATTGATGTTATTGTATATGTTTTTACCAAAAGCATGCTGTCATAATTTTATCAAAATTTTGTTCATATTTACAGGATGTTCTTTGATGAGCGCTATGGCAACGTGACGCCAGTGTCTGTGTACTTAGCAACCAAACTGTTGATGTACACATCATGGTTTGTCTTCTATTGGCCCTATATCCTTTATATACATTTAATAAATTTGACTTGTTTGTGAGTCCATTATCTTCAGTGTTCCTTATTGTTCAAAGACTTTTTCACAAACACACTGTGAGTTATTAAAGTCTCAGGCAGCCAATCATATTTTCAATATGGTGTATTTCTACAGGTAAATCGCATACAAATACATAAATAATCAAAAGTAAAGTTTAGAATTTAATGCCAAAAATGCCCAAAAGATGAAAAGATGAATAAGTTCAGCTAGTTTCATGAACAAACAGAGCTTTTTGCCATGGCAGCAATTACCCGTGTGTTAGAAGTATGTATGAGATCACTGACTTAGACTATTGCCCTGGTGAGAAGTTAGCTTTTCACTCTCTGTACATTTCAATATCATGCACCTGGCCCACTTAGCACAAGACAAAAATGATTAAGGTGGTGAGAATTCATATTACGCTGTTCACTCCCTTACACTGTAAAGTGGTCCACACTCACCTTCCATAACAATGGGTTTGGTAGTAATACGGTTAAAGGCACAAACAATGTGTTTTGCAAAGGTAACGGAACATTAGTAAATGATTTTGGAACCTCGGTAACATTTTTGCTGTCCCTAAATCTGATTGCGTTGAAATACCAAGGGGAACCATCGTACAATCACTGGGGGACTCTGGTGGTAACATGTAGCCTGTAGCTGCTTACCGCCACTAACATGTATTACATGTAAAGGAAGTGTATGGTGTCCACAATCATTTGACAACTATAGCTTTGGATTACATCATGTATGAATCAGTCTTCAATTAACTAGGGTTACAATGAATTCAAATTTGCATAGTATCACATTTTGATGTCTTTCAAAACATCACCAAACATCATTGGATAAATTAAATAAGTTTCTGTGAAAATTGATGGCCAACAATCTGACTTACAAGTATGTTTAATCAGTGTTTTGATTCAAACTTGTCAACATTAAAGTTCCATTAGCTGTATCTTCTTGCGATTTTTCCGTTAGTTTTGATTGAAATGTTCACTGGCTCATGTGAATAGCCTGTCAAATAAGAGAGAATCGCATATTATTCGGAAACATTACGTGCCCTACAACTAAATAACATGTGATTTTACAACGAAAATTACAATTTTTGTCCGGACAGAAATACAAACTCTGTTGACACGCGGATTGCAACGTAGGCATTCTTCTGCACCTGCGTGAGCCATTTACAGCAATTTCAAAATAAATATTCATTACTTATGCCCGGCACTTACGTCGTAGTCCATTGTCCGAGCACGTTGCATAGCCAGATGTCTGGCAATCCACGACGCAATGTTGTTTTGATCCCGCAATAAATGTGAACTTGTACATCTGGCGTGATCGCGGCGTCACCATATCTGCGTTCTCCCCAGCACGCTGAGCATGCCAGACGTCAACAAACGAGCTCGGAAGGGCAACACGTTTGAACAAAAATTAGCAGTTTTATGTGGCTATAACATCACTAATCATGTTTGTTTCTTCGTAAAACAACATTTTGCAACAAATATGAGCCTCCAACATGGAATTTTCCGAGGTAAAAATGGTCAAAAGTTACAAATAATGGCCCTTTAAGCTAGAACAAACTACAAAACAATGGGAGTGTATCCTTAATAGAATGCAAGTATATGCTTAAAGCCCGGGGCGAAATGGACCGGGATCCGGATTAATGCCAAGTTTCGGTGGGCGTTTTGGGGTACGGCTCTGCATAATGAGTCTGTTGGTAACGGTTGCTATCGTTCGCATTATCTGCGTAATCTGTTTGCTCTCAACTCACGCTCTGACTATAAGCTTAGGTACAGCCTTCGCAATACGCGAAAGAAAAAAGAAAGAAGGAAAAAATATCAATTTCCTAAAACCAGGAGCGTGTTGAGTTGATGTACTGAAGTTTTTGCTGAGTTGATTCACTGAAGTTCTGGGTCATGGTTCGAGAATGATTCTGCTACTGACCGCCATATCTACATACGGAATTGGCGCCGTACGTAGTACGCGTAGTGGAAATAATCATCAAGAAAGTAATAAACATAAACATTAAAAATAATCCGAAGCTGGTAATTTCGTATGTTGAAATCACGAATTACCGATCTAAACATTGACTGAGAAACACGGTCAGGAAAATGGTAGGAAACAGGTGAACGACGCGACGTCATGACCGATCGCTAAAATAGAAAAATAAGTTCACTACATCACGGAAGGATCGAGATTTCCATGAATCTCGCTTACCACGATATTGTAAGTGATCGAGGTCGGCTGCTCGGTTGCTTTGTCCCCGGACAACTCATCACGATCACGAGTTATGTTTATTTTCGGAGCAATGGGATGAACCGGGGACTGGGTTCATAGATATCTTCGTTATTGAAGAAATTGAAGTCCAACCTTTGTCGAAATCATACGATGTAGTGCCAACTCAATGAGCCGATCTCGGACACACGTATCAGTAGGCCCATGGAGGTAGTAGCCTTTCAAAGAAGATCGGGTGATGACGCGTCGACGCTCACTTGCTCACCTTGAACTGACATTGACCATGCATTGACAAATACTGTTTGATGTCTTTACAAGCTTTGTTTAATTCTCATAGCAGAAGTCCAAACGTTACTGGGGCAACCGGTATGTCAAAACCTTACCAACCCTCCGAACACGACATGTCATTGTGAGAACACGTGTACATGTACAAACCATACGGCCGTTTTCAGGGCTAGCATTTATATCAAAAGCGACTGTAGCGTACCGGTACTTTCGGCCGTAGATTTGGGGGGGGCTGTTTAAAAAAGTGGCTCTCTTTGACTGACTGTAATTAAATTGATCATGGAGGCTACCGCCATGCTTTAATATTTAGTTGTTTTCGATGTCATTGTAAACTATGGACTCTGCCTGCAGTTCTGTAAAATACAGTGTACGCACTTTTCGCAAGGATACATCGTACCGGTACTGACTCATCTCTTGCTAAGTCACGACCGAAAATAGCTCACTTTCGCGATGTCATTGCATCATAAACGCTTGTTAGTAAAATAGTTTATGACAACCACGAAGTTTTCATCCTGTGTGCATGCCTATATATATATATGTAACTCTAAGCGTACACATGGTTTGTTTACATCGTAATTGTTCTCGTATGCACAGCAAATGTTTGACCAGTTTACACCTCTGCGCGTCACTGTATGATTGACAATTGTTTGAATCGCGGAACGACTGTTCGCTTGGGGCCATTTCCTTTGTTACGAAAGCGATTTTTTCCCCAAATCGTCGTAATTTTCAAAGGCTTTGTGAAACTTTGCGGATACCTATATGGCCTACGTGTTTATGAAACAGTCTATGTTTATGGTATGCCAATAATGTTTGTTTGAGAATTGCTTCGGCTGATTTTCACGGAGCGGTCTACCTTGCTGTTGCCAGTTGTCACTCAAGCGCCATTATGAATTTTCGATGAGTTAGGGTCTTTAATACCCCGCACCGGGGTTTATCCTTGTTATTGAAACTTTCCCCCTTTAATTCATTTACAACAACCACCACACGCTTATCATATCCTTATGTTTTGCATATTTTACCTCTAGAGGACGACTGGGTAAACCAAAGCAATAAGATCAAAAATAGAGGCACTAGTGTATTTACTATACCAGGACTCACTTTCTACAAAGATTGGCTCAATTCCAAGTTGAAGCTACAGCAGTATTAACTTTTGACGAATCTTCTGTTACTTGCATTCTGTTTGTAAAATACTTCTGTTTAGTTTTCAACTTTTCAACATAGCCAGTATGAGTTTACTACAATCTGATATTGGTTCAGTCCAAACTTATATTCATATATCATTTATAACATTCTGTATTGTACACAATGTTATTATTGACACACAATGCATTGTGTCTACAAGGCTTTTAACTGAAGAAGAAAAGCATATATATTTTCTGAAAAAAAAATATTGTCAAAAGTTATGCCTATTGTCCCATTAAAAGAGAAACTTCTCCCACTCCACAGAAGACTATGTATACTAAACTTCTATAGTTTTGAATTACTGTGTACTCATTGTGAACACATACCCAACAACCCATAGTGAGATAATCTGATTTAAGAATTATCAACTCAGTAAACTTTATCAAACAAAGAAATTTTGGCAACTTGTTTCCTTAACAGAGTGTGTACATATCAACACAATGTCTATTCACATACCATTTTTCATCAACTCAGCTCTCTTAGTTTATAATTTCACCAAAGCATGGAGAAGTGACCCAGGAATTATTTCAACATCTCAAGAACAAAAGAAAAGGGTAAGTTTCATCTTTACCTTCCATGCTATGACACCTGACCTCTGACCTTTTATACCATGATGCTGACCCCTGACCTTCATGTCATGATATCTGACTTTCCATGCCATGACACCTGACCCCTGACCTTTTATACCATGATGCTGACCCCTGACATTCATATCATGACATCTTACCTGACATAATTTGACAAGGTAACATCCCATTCTGTTGAATAACACTCCGATTACATCTGCAGTACAGCAACACAAAATGATAAGACAACAGGCAAAATTTATCAAGATCATATTTTCAATGTAAAATCAGACTTTCTGGATATTTCATGAACTTGGAAATAGAACAACATTTATTGTGAGTAGATATATTTTCACAGAGGAGTAGACAAGTCAGTTTAGGAAAGATGATAAGGATTTGTAAGATGTTGTGTAAATCACTGACAGTATAAGTATGATTTTAATACCAAATACAAGTTGTATTTAAACTATATGGTCTGCAAGCACTTCTGTGTGGAGAGTTAACAGTTATTGTTCAAATACTTGACAGAAATGATATTGGGTCAGATTCAGCTTTCAGTCATGGCAATGTGTACAAGGTATTGGCCAATCCAGGCAGTCCTACCGCAATTCCTTGAATGTGTCTTGGCCATAAGAACCAGAACTAATCCAGCATTGACTTATGTCTATCATGTGGTTTCTTTCACTCCTACAGACAATCATTGAGTTAGCGGAGATGAATAAACTGAGTGTTGATATCTTCTGTACAACCTGTCTGATTAGAAAACCAATTCGATCAAAACACTGTTCATATTGTGACAAATGCATCGCCAAGTTTGATCATCATTGTCCCTGGATAGACAACTGTGTGGGTAAGTTTGATCATCATTGTCCCTGGATAGACAACTGTGTGGGTAAGTTTGATCATCATTGTCCCTGGATAGACAACTGTGTTGGAAAATTTGATCATCATTGTCCCTTCATAGACAACTGTGTCGGAAAGTTTGATCATCATTGTCCCTGGATAGACAACTGTGTTGGAAAATTTGATCATCATTGTCCCTGAATTGACAACTGTGTTGGAAAGTTTGATCATCATTGTCCCTGAATTGACAACTGTGTTGGTAAGTTTGATTATCATTGTCTCTGAATAGACAACTGTGTTGGTAAGTTTATCATCATTGTCCCTGAATTGACAACTGTGTTGGAAAGTTTGATCATCATTGTCCCTGAATTGACAACTGTGTTGGTAAGTTTGATCATCGTTGTCCCTGGATAGACAACTATGTGGGAAAGTTTGATCATCATTGTCCCTTCATAGACAACTGTGTTGGTAAGTTTGATCATCATTGTCCCTGGATAGACAACTGTGTTGGTAAGTTTGATCATCATTGTCCCTGAATTGACAACTGTGTTGGAAAGTTTGATCATCATTGTCCCTGAATTGACAACTGTGTTGGTAAGTTTGATCATCATTGTCCCTGAATTGACAACTGTGTTGGAAAGTTTGATCATCATTGTCCCTGAATTGACAACTGTGTTGGTAAGTTTGATCATCATTGTCCCTGAATTGACAACTGTGTTGGTAAGTCTGATCATCATTGTCCCTGAATAGACAACTGTGTTGGTAAGTTTGATCATCATTGTCCCTTCTTAGACAACTGTGTCGGTAAGTTTGATCATCATTGTCCCTGAATTGACAACTGTGTTGGTAGTTTGATCATCATTGTCCCTGGATAGACAACTGTGTGGGAAAGTTTGATCATCATTGTCCCTTCATAGACAACTGTGTTGGTAAGTTTGATCATCATTGTCCCTGAATTGACAACTGTGTGGGTACGTTTGATCATCATTGTCCCTGGGTAGACAACTGTGTTGGTAAGTTTGATCATCATTGTCCCTGGGTAGACAACTGTGTTGGTAAGTTTGATCATCATTGTCCCTGGATAGACAACTGAGTGAGTAAGTCTTCACCAACAATGATTGCATTCAAGGTTGTCAGGATGGTTCTTACCACCTGAAAGTTTTCCCAACATTTTTTCAACATCTTCTAAGCTCCTGTCAAGACTAGGATTAGAGATAGGATTTGGATTAGTGTGCATTGGGTAAATGTTTGGGGGATAACTATCCTTAAAGACATTACATGTAGCTAACATCAATCCATTGTACAGTATCAGTGATATTACCTCCTTTAATGTGATGAGTCAGGATGGTTACCCCCTGACTGGATGCCGTACTGTGTGAGTTTGAACTGATCAAGAATTTATTACCTGGACATTTCCCACCCACCAGTTAGGGCTAGGGTTAGGGCAAATGTGCAATGGTTAATGTCAGGGGGTAACTGCACTAGAACACAGTAGTTAACAACAATTCCTTGTATGACATCAAGAGTGTTGCTACAGTACTTGGCTATAACTACTGTGACATTTTCACCAGCTACTTGGGGCTACAGTCAAGGGTAGGGTGAAGGTTAGTATTCAGTGGGTATAAGTCTAGGGGGTAACTGCCCTTGAACTATTCAGTGGGTATAAGTCTAGGGGGTAACTGCCCTTGAACTCATTCAAAATTCTTTGAGTAACAAAGTGACTTATCCCATTGTGTTGTTTGACTTCAGTGTCACTGATTTTGGATTGCCACTTACAATAACATTCCCTGTGAATCCCCGTTGCCCTGGCAACCTATCAATGACAAGGTGACCCAATGTGAAAAAGGTTTACAATGCTAGATTATTGATAAACTACAAATAAATTGCTGTAATCAATAACAAACACCACGGTTTGGTGGGTTTTTCTTTGCACAAGGAAAACCTGAGACAACACTGTATAGGATGTGTACATTCAGTGACTATCCCACAGTTTGTAATAAGTCCTGTCATTGTCCCTGTATAGGATCTGTACATTCAGTGACTATCCCACAGTTTGTAATAAGTCCTGTCATTGTCCCTGTATAGGATCTGTACATTCAGTGACTATCCCACAGTTTGTAATAAGTCCTGTCATTGTCCCTGTATAGGATCTGTACATTTAGTGACTATCACACAGTTTGTAATAAGTCCTGTCATTGTCCCTGTATAGGATTTGTACATTTAGTGACTATCACACAGTTTGTAATAAGTCCTGTCATTGTCCCTGTATAGGATCTGTACATTTAGTGACTATCACACAGTTTGTAATAAGTCCTGTCATTGTCCCTGTATAGGATCTGTACATTTAGTGACTATCCCACAGTTTGTAATAAGTCCTGTCATTGTCCCTGTATAGGATTTGTACATTTAGTGACTATCACACAGTTTGTAATAAGTCCTGTCATTGTCCCTGTATAGGATCTGTACATTTAGTGACTATCACACAGTTTGTAATAAGTCCTGTCATTGTCCATGTATAGGATCTGTACATTTAGTGACTATCACACAGTTTGTAATAAGTCCTGTCATTGTCCCTGTATAGGATTTGTACATTTAGTGACTATCACACAGTTTGTAATAAGTCCTGTCATTGTCCCTGTATAGGATCTGTACATTTAGTGACTATCACAGTTTGTAATAAGTCCTGTCATTGTCCCTGTATAGGATCTGTACATTCAGTGACCATCCCACAGTTGTAATAAGTCCTGTCATTGTCCCTGTATAGGATCTGTACATTCAGTGACTATCCCACAGTTTGTAATAAGTCCTGTCATTGTCCCTGTATAGGATCTGTACATTCAGTGACCATCCCACAGTTTGTAATAAGTCCTGTCATTGTCCCTGTATAGGATCTGTACATTTAGTGACTATCACCAGTTTGTAATAACTCCTGTCATTGTCCCTGTATAGGATCTGTACATTTAGTGACTATCCCACAGTTTGTAATAAGTCCTGTCATTTTCTTTGTGACCTATATTGCAATTGCTGTACTCTTTGCATAATGACAACAATACTTTATAACCGTTGTTATTGTTCTGTTTGATAACCTCACAGGCAGCGGCAACCACCAGTATTTCATCGGATATTTATTCTTCCTGGAGGGAATGTTATTTTGGTGTATATACGGAACTCTGCAATGTAAGTTTAACCCTTGATCAACTCTAACAGATGTCAACTTTGAAGTTATCCCCAGTGAAAAAGTCATAAGAGATATTGTGTAGGGTTGTCCTTGCCGTACCAAGGTGAATTATGTTAAATGTTTGTGTATTTATGTCAGTGAATTCTTAAAAAAATACAGAAAATTCAATTTCAAAACTACAAACACTAGTAAGTGTAATTTTGACATTTCAAAAATAAGACATCATTATTGAGAGTTTGGAGAGTGAATGGATGACTTATCTAATTAAATTGACTTTATTTGACATAGTTTGGTACTCAAATTCATAAAAGTTGCCATTTTCAACTAAATTCAACTAAATTCAACCCAGCAAAAGACAAAAAAGAATAAACCTTATACAGTCAAAACCCCACAACACTAAATTTTTTTTTTCTTTCTTTTGCAAAGATTGGGATGGAATTTGTCCAACTGACTTTGAAAAGGATGGTTTCTGGTTGTTTATATGGTCGCTAATGAAGTGTTCACCCTGGGTCTTTTGGACTTTTTGTAACGCTGTCGTTCATGTCATTTGGGTTGGATTGCTATGGCTCTGTCAAATGTACCAGGTAAGTAAACAACTTATGTTCTAAGTCAGACAACTTTCTGTCTAAGCCAGACAAGTCCGACAACTTACCTACCAAGTCTGACAACTTACCTACTAAGTCAGACAACTTACTTACCGGTATTATGTCTGACAACTTACCAACTAAGTGTGACAACTACCAACTAAGTATGACAACTACCAACTAAGTATGACAACTACCAACTAAGTCAGACAACTTACTGTTTGAGTCGGACAACTTACTGAGTCATTCAGTCATCTGCCAGGTCAGACAGCTTTTACAGGTAATTCACAAAACTTATTGAGTCAGATAGCATACTAGCTAAATCAGACAACTAACCCAACTTAGTCACATAGCGTACCTAGCTTTGTCGAGAGCTTTCAAAGGTCAGTCAGGCTGCTTACCAGCTCAGTCACACAACTTGCAAGCTTAGTTAGATGACTTGCAATGGTAAACTGGGCAAATTACCAAGTATTAAAGTCAAGTAAGCCAGATAGCTTTTCAGGTAAGATAGATTGTCAAACTTGTCAAATAAAAGAAATTGTTTTAGAATTTATGTGAAACTCTTGAAATGACAAAAATGTTTTGACAACACATATGCATGTAATGTGTTTAAAATGTTGTCAGTTTATTCCATAACTGTTCAGGTTCACGTAACTTCTAATAATGATAAATCAATTTTACTCTTTTTAAATTATGTAATATTTCCATGCGCTTTCCTGTAAGCTACTTTATAATTTCTTTTTCTGAAAAGTTTTTGAAATCAGCAAGATTCAGATGATGATGTCCACAACTCATAGAATGTTCTTATGGCGACCATAGTGACTTAGTGTTAAAAAGATTTTAAGCATATCAGTCAATCCATTTTGCCATATCTTGAGGTAAATGTTCAAGAGCAGATTTCATCACATGCTTTTAAGACAAGTATTTTAGTGAAATATCCAACTAGCACTGAATTAGGCCAAAGTTATTCTGTCATTTCTTATCAAAAGAGTGTTATGACTTAGCTCATTGTTGTGTTTAGTGATTTTGACACGAAACAATTATTCTTCAAAATTATTCTTCAAAATAATGACAGCTGTCTGTGTTGTGTTTCAGGTTGTAGTGATTGCAATGTCAACCAATGAACGCATGAATCAACATAGATACAAACACTTCCAGGGTAAAAGAGGAACCATCAAAAGTCCATTCAAGTGAGTACATTGTAAACCATCTTCCTACCTATGATCTAGTGCCAGCTATCTTAATTCTTCTCCCATCTCAGAACTGGTGATAGCAGTCATAAATCTATTCCTATCTATTTGCCAGTAATAGCAATCTTAAATCTATTCCTATCTATTTGCCAGTAATAGCAATCTTTGGGGGCAAGTTGTTTCAGTGGGAAACTAAGGGCTAACACTGTGAATACTCAATGTCAACATGAACTATTGCAAGAACACGGAATTGAAGACTGCCCCTTTAAATTTATTCCTTTCTGTTTACCAGTGCTGGCAGTCTTCAATGCTCTATCATATCTTGTTCTATTCACTTTTCGTACATATAAAATGATTTGCTGCAAATTGTCACAATCACTGATTCCATAATTATTGAAGTTTACCGGTGTACGGACCAATAGACTGCCAAATGCACTGGTATACACTGGTTTACCAGACCAAAAGACTGCCAAATGCACTGGTATACACTGGTTTACCAGACCAATAGACTGCCAAATGCACTGGTATACACTGGTTTACCAGACCAATAGACTGCCAAATGCACTGGTATACACTGGTTTACCAGACCAATAGACTGCCAGATGCACTGGTATACACTGGTTTACCAGACCAATAGACTGCCAGATGCACTAGTATACACTGGTTTACCAGACCAATAGACTACCAAATACACTGGTATACACTGGTTTACCAGACCAATAGACTACCAAATACACTGGTATACACTGGTTTACCAGACCATAGACTGCCAGATGCACTGGTATACACTGGTTTACCAGACCAATAGACTACCAAATACACTGGTATACACACTGGTTTACCAGACCAATAGACTGCCAAATCCACTGGTATACACTGGTTTACCAGACCAGTGGACTGACAAATCCAGTGGAATTCACCTTTCTATAAAACCAATAGTGAGAGTGTAGATTATAAAATGTGGTGCGACAATGAATGTTTTGTTGTAGACTCATATGTCACGTTTTAGTCTTGTATGAATTAGTATGGTAGGATTAATTAGTAGGATAGATCACCTGCACTACTGTCCCAGTGATGCAAATAAAAACATTGAAATGTGAAAGAAATTAACAATAGTTCCTCCCTCTAACTCTATTACAGCCGTGGCATCATCAGAAATCTGCTAGACTTCTTTGAATGTACCTTGTGTGGCTTGTACAGACCCCAGCGTATTGATTGGAAAAATCAATTTGATATGAGCAGTTCATCAAGTCAGTCTAGCTTTGCTAACGAGCATTCAGTTTAAATCAAGGTAAATGTCAACATTATGCATATCATTACCTGTAAAGACAAATTTTGATGACAAGAATTCTACAGTTATAAAGTTGTTACAAGTTTATACCTTGAAATCCTCATCATATAGCATATAACTGTTCATTGCTGTATGGCTTCTAGCTGTGATAAATGGACACTAGTTTATTTTTGTCATACTCACTATTATGTGCCAAAGTTGACCACAGGATATTTTAATTTATTTTGAAATGATAAAAATTGCTAGAATTCGTATATATAAAAATAAATTATTCTAGGAAGTTTATTTGACAGGATCACAAGTCGTCAGGAACCCTGATATTTGTGCATACATTGTGTTCCTGAAATATTTTCAGATCCACAGTACTCATGATTTCATGGTGATGTTTTGTTAATCCTACTCTTCTGTGATCATTACAGCAATGTGATGTAACCTGTGATCCACAGATGACCTTTGACCCAGGATGACCATGCTGCCTTGTTAACATTAGAGTATGATGAGTACATTCAAAGTTTGTGGTTCATTGTCTTCATAAAAAAATAACTGACACTGACTGTGATGGAGAGGTCATTCATGTTGTGATTAAACATAAAACAGCAGTTATCACACAAAACATATACGCAGTTGAACTTGTTTTTCTGATACTAAAGAGGTCTGCCTGTAAACTGAGAAAGCTCTATATATTTTATAACATTTTATTTATCATATGTGAACTTGAAGTCATCCAAGCAAATGCTTAAACCATATACTGTCATCATAGTTATTGTTCTAGATGTGTACCAATGAAACCAAGTTCTTGTTGATATCAAACAAAGCTTATTTATTATTATTCAGATACCTAGTTATCAGAGTTCATTAAATAAAATTAAATTGAAAAAAAAAACATGAAAGAACCCAATCCTTAGTTTCACAGCTTTTATAATGAAAGAAAAATCAGTGATTGCATTAACCAGCATTGAGTGAGTTTTGTCAATGTAAAATGTGGTTTCAAAGTAAACCTCCAGTGTGAGTGGAGGGCATTAGTAACTAGGATGTAAGGTGTGCACAGTTAGCTAACCAATCTACAGTATGAATACATAGTAACAGTGTCTTGCATCAATCTGGCTGTTAAGAAACTTTCTTGATGAGTGAAATAAAGCAACTGTAATTTAAATTTATAATTACAAAGAGAAGGAGCAATGCATAGCTACTTTGTTTAAGTATATCAGTCCGGGTTATGTCCATATAGAGGATAGTAGGAAGAGCCAATGGCGTACCGTATATGTAATGAAATTAAGGCAAGAACCAATCACGTACTGTATATGTAATAAGGGTCAAAGGTTATGTTGGTTCACTTTGTTCAGATAGCGATATGACCGGACAGATCCACCGATCGAGTGATCACCGTGAGACTGTTGGCTACCCGGAAGTATCTTAGCTCCAGTCGATTGGCGACGTTCTACCGTGTTAAAATTGTAAGATTTCTTCAGGAATAGTTTTCTAAGTTTCTTAACCCTTGACCATATTCGACAAAGAGTTATTGGACGTTTTTCGTTCTCTTTTCCAGCTTTTGGTTAACTTCTCGGCGATTGATCCGGCGCGCGTTTTTCTGAGCAAAGGGTCAATCGTACCGGGAATGCATGGTGATCGAAAAAAATCGTGCTCCATCGTGCTCCGATGACCGACTAAAACAGTTGACCCATCTTTGCAAAGCTTGAAACATTCTCCATACTGCAGATTGCAAGGTTAAATTGAAATTTGACCAACAATAGGCGATATTTGGCGACAAATAACTTACTGTAGATTTACAAGGGTCAAATGCTGATTTCTAGGAGTCGTACCCGGCCAGGAAATTCATCCAAATAAGTAATTTTCAATGTACTAACCACTTGTGTCGGTCACCATCTCGACCGTACTAAACATTGTGAGTAACGTCTACATCTAAAAACTACCCAGTGCTAAAAATAAAGGGCGAAATCAAGCCGAAAAGTTCCAAACTCGTTGCAATGTACGAGCCCAGGTTTGCATGGTTAATTATTCGTGACGTTGGTGGCGGCAGGTTCGCTGATTGGTCAATCGTAATATCCTCTCTATGGACATAACCCGGACTGTATATAGTAGTGATGCATGGCTACTTTGTAAATACACAGTAGCAATGCATAGCTGCTTTGTAACTACATGATAGCAGAATATAGCTACTTTGTAACTACATAGTAGCAATGTATAACTACTTTGTAACTGCATGGTAGTAGAATATAGCTACTTTGTAACTATATAGTAGCAATGTATAGCTACTTTGTAACTACATGGTAGCTGTACATAGCTACTTTGTAAGTATTTAGTAGCAATGACTAGCTTCTTTGTAAGTACATTGTAGTAATGTGCAGCTACTTTATAAGTACATAGTAGGAATGCATAGCTTCTTTGTAAGGACATATTTGTACATGCAGTTGCTGTATAAGTGCATTATAGCTGTTGCAAGGACAGTCATAACCAATAGTGTCATTGATAACATAGCATTGCATAGCTACTTTGTAAGTACATAGTTGCTGTGGTAAAAGACAGTGATAACCCATAGTGTCACTTGTCAAGCAACAATTTTACTACATTGTTGCAATATCAAGCACAAATGTAATTATACTGTATCTATGTCAAACTACAATGTAATTAGATTGTAGCTCTGTCAAACTATATTTACATTGGAGCAGTGCATAGCGACAATGTAAGTATATAGTATCCATGTCTAGAGACACTATGTATACTGTAGTAATGATACCTCACAGCATGGAAAGCTGCATGTTTCACAGTTTTCTTGCTTTAACATTAATAATTCTCATTTGTCAAGACTTAAAGTAGTGAAAAGTAAATCGAAACAATGGAAAGGAATGAATGACATGACTAACATTGAGCCTGGAATGTCAAGGCCCTGTTACTATGCATGTAGATTTGAATTCCCACCAGTTTAAGAAAATGTAAAATACAATTGTACTACAGAATGATGTATCAACGTTGTCTTCATACAGTTTAGTATTTATGCATGGATTAATCTGCACCAGTAAAGCATTTGTCTGATTAAGAAACATTTCTTAGTAAAACATGAATTTTAAGAAACAATCCACCTGTTCAAACATGAGACTCTCTTGCTTCGCTTTGTGTTTCTTACAATTTGACTTTTTTAAAATTTATTTCGATTTTTAAATTTGTGTATCAAAGATGTAGGTCCAATTTTCAACAAGCAGCTCATAACAATTAAATGTTTTGAATTTTAATTTTGTACTTTGCATTGCTCAAATTTAATGAAGCATGCTCCTCTGCGTTTCTACAGAATGCGAATGTGTGTATGTATGTATGTATGTGTGTATGTATGTGTGTATGTATGTATGTATGTATGTGTGTTTGTATGTGTATGAGTGTAATTTTGTTAGATCAGAGGTTTTTGATACAAAGTAACAAACATTTTTGCAATTTTTATGTAAAAGGTATTCTTCTAAATTTGTAGATATGATTATATTTCTGTGCTGTGTAAGTGATTGTCTTCAACAAAGCCTCCGCAGCAGCATTTTGGTGATATTTTTGTAATATTTATGTTGATTAATCAATTTCTTATAATTTAAGCATATCCAAGGATCAATACTTGCCTGGTAAAGTGTCATCTGCGTACATAATGTTTGGAAATTGCATCGGTGGGTGCACTCCAAACTACATATTTATCAACGAGCAGATGAAAAGTGTAACAAAGTTTATCATGAAAATTGATACCTTGGTATTTTAGTTAATATGATAAAGTAAAGGGTTTTTATGTGTATTACAAGATTAAGTTATTTTCAAGAATATCTCCAAAGATAATACTGCTGGGGCTTACTTTTACACTCTGCTACTATGATGTAATTTGTTGACTCTGATTTCTTAGCTACACAATAGACCCTTAATTTCTTTGAAACTGAAGTTTGCAGTGGAATATTTGAAATTTTGCAATCCAAGATGACAATAAACAAGTGATGAAAAAGTGTACCACATTAATTTGCTGAATTATTTCATGGTGAGAAACCACTTTTCATTTTGAATTACAACTTTGTTTTGAGTTTCAGAAATGTACAATTCAATATAGTAGATTGTAATGGACAAAACAATCTACTAGATACTAGATTGTTTTGTCCATTACAACTTACAAGTCACGATATAGATGTATATTATCACGTAACTAAAAACCCATGCTATGATTATTGCATATATACAGATCAATTTCATTGCATTGAAAAAATTACTGCTTGTACAAAATTACTTGCAACATCTGAACTTCAACAACAAATGTGATGAGATAAAGAGTCTGAAAAAAGTTGAAAGTAATCTGTTTACTTTCTTAAAATGGACAATGGACATTTGAACATTGTTAAGACATAATGAATTGTACATGAGCATGCTTCAGTACCTTAATTAACAAATCATTTGATAAAAGATTATTTCTTTTGGGTGTGATCAAGTGGATGGTCAATAGTGAAGATAATATTCTTGATATGGAAGTATTGCTGATTAATCTACCAGTAAGTTGAGTTGTTTTTGATTGACTTGCTGTCAAAAATTTAGGGTTGTCCTTTAGGAGTTGGTGAAGGGATCTGATGTTTCTGTCTGTGCCGTTTGTTGTCGATAAATTGACTTGCTACTCCCTGTGAATGGAATCCAAGGAACATTTTGGTAGAGTTTTATTTTGTTTGTGTTTGGCCATCAACAGACATCCATGGAACTTTTTGTTGTAGTTTTATTGACTTGTTTGGCCATTAATAGACATTTACCTGCTGTAAATAAACCAATTTTTCACGCTACTAGGTATAAACACAATGAACCATTCATGTTCATCTAACTTTATTTCATAACACATTCCAAATTTCACCAGTCAGTCCGCCATGCATCTGGAGCTGTTGATCCAATATATTTTCAATTAATGTCCAGTATTTGAATATCATATAGCATTGCTCTGCTACTGTGGGGTTTTTTGCATCTATTTTCTTCATTCCAACTTTTTGCATAAAATTTAACAGTATGATTGATATAAGTTTGTTAATCTGTGAAAATATCAAACATGGCCAGTTGAACAGTTTAGTTTTCTCTGACCATGTCCAGAGTTTTTGATTCCTTCGGTACCAGGGTAAGGATATTGTAATTACAGTATTACGACTTGACAGAAATGATTTCACTTCATTGTACCTAGTCTAGGGATAATGTTTAAGAATTGACAGAAACTGTTCACTTGATTTCACTTCATTGTACCTAGTGTAAGGATAATACATTCAAATTGACAGAAATGATTTCACTTCACTGCACCCAGTGTAAGGATAATACATTCAAATTGACAGAAATGATTTCACTTCATTGTACCTAGTGTAAGGATAATGCATTACGACTTGACAGAAACTGTTCATTCCATTGTACGACAGGGATACAAGGAAAGTCTCTTCCATGTAGCCAGATGGACAACATGAAGAACAGTCACATAGCCATACATTGCAACAACAGTGTCATATCCATACAGTGCAAGTAGATTGACAAGTGTGGATTTTAACATGTTGCTGGAACAGGTTTTCTTTCATGCAGCAGTCAGTGAAACAGAGTGTCTGCGTACTTTTTTCAAAATGATAGGTGCTCAATTTAAATATCCTCAATAATATGCTTATCACTGAATTAAATGAGAAACATTCTTTTTGCTCAACTTCAAAACCTACTCACACAAGTTTTTGTACAATATACGGTATACCTATCTCTGCCCTCTATCAGACATTTTGTGTTCATGTAGAGATACATTTAATTTAGTAAATGTGGATCTTTGTTGTTTTGTTTTTTGTTATACAAAATAAGTTCCATGTGGTAGCACCTATACTTTGTATCTTGAAATGGAGTGTGTTTACTTGAGAACCTACATATACTTTGTCCTATTGCTTGGTATCTCTTTCTTTTTGTCATAAAAATTCAGAATGCATTTTGAGAGAATTATTGAAGTGTTACGAATAAACTGTAAAAATGTGTAGTATTTCCAATTCTGTGACAAAAATGTGCGATTTTGTAAACATACTAGTAGACTGTGTTTTTTTTTAATAAATGTCTGTAAAGTATGGCATTCTCTCAGTATACATGTTGTATGTTACATCCATAAATAAATGTTTGTACATTATGTTTTGTTTTATTGTGCATATCATTAAAAGCATGTTTTTGCTCCCAGGGTGTATGAATATACTGGGAATTCATTCATCTACCATGATAAGATACATCAACCAGACATCCCTTCAGGTTGTCTGATGTATCATTTCTCTAACAATGTTGTCCACAGGGGATGGCAGTCATTTATTGAGAAGTCCCAACTCTATATCAGTGCTATACACTGTCCAATCTCCCTGTCAGTGCTATAGACTGTCCAACCTCCCTGTCAGTGCTATAGACTGTCCAATCTCCCTGTCAGTCTATAGACTGTCTATTCTCCCTGTCAGTGCTATAGCTATCCAATCACCCTTCCAGTGCTATAGACTGTCCAATCACCCTTCCAGTGCTATAGACTGTCCAGTCTCCCTGTCAGTTCTATAGACTGTCTATTCTCCCTGTCAGTGCTATAGCTATCCAATCACCCTTCCAGTGCTATAGACTGTCCAGTCTCCCTGTCAGTTCTATAGACTGTCTAATCTCCCTGTCAGTGCTATAGACTGTCCAATCTCCCTGTCAGTGCTATAGACTGTCCAATCTCCCTGTCAGTGCTATAGACTGTCCTATCTACCTGTCAGTGCTATAGACTGTCCAATCTCCCTGTCAGTGCTATAGACTGTCCTATCTACCTGTCAGTGCTATAGACTGTCCAATCTCCCTGTCAGTGCTATAGACTCTCCAATCCCCCACCAGTGCTATAGACTCTCCAATCTCCCCATCAGTGCTATAGACTCTCCAATCTTCCTGTGAGTACTGGAGACATTCGCACCTCTCTGTGAGTGCTGTCTGTGTAAGGCAATTATGGCCAGACTTCAGACTGGCCAGACTGTCTGCACCTAGCCCAGGTGGATAGTTTGTGAAATCCACAGTGTAAAAGCCAAGCAGTGCACTACAGTGTCTCTCACACTTTGAATTTGGCAGCCGTCTTCAAAGTCATCATCATGCTGTATCTCTGTCAATCACAGAATCTTAACTATTTTTTTATATCAAAGTTACAGTTGTTGAATCATAATTCTCCATATATTGATCAGTATGAAATGAACTAATAAATAATACTGGCATGATATTGGCCAATTATAGCTATTTACACATGGACTATATGTAGGGAAATTAAAATGCAGAGAACCCCAGACCACTTGATTTTGAAATTATTGTTCAATGATTAAATTTTCCATGAGAGATCATGCTACCAATGTTCTTATCTGTACCTTGACTTATCAACAACAAACTCTTAGTAAAGTCAAATCCATATGCAGGGCAATTAGATGTTCACACCTGCCATTATGTCTGATCTTGGGTTTTTGTGATAACAGACTTTACAGTGTGTTGCTGCATTTGTGAGTGCAACAACAAATTCTATACTTACCATGGAGTACTCAGGATCATTTCTGTTTTACTAGCTCACAGCAAATACTTCCCAGAAAAGACCAAATATGCTTTCATGTCAGAAAGACATCCAAAATATAATAATCCCACAACTGATGCATATACTGACTATCAATTCAGTTTTACAAATACACCAGCATTATTAACCACAATATATCTTAGACTTTCATTTTAACAAATCATTTTTGGTTGTGAACACTGATCCGGATGCCAATACTTGCCAGAACTTTCCATGATCATCAAGTTTCCACACTACCAATTGTCCCAAGTATGTTATGAACCTTACTACTGGAAATAAAGTTGATACTAAAGAAGTTTCAATCTATACAACACTTTTCCATGCTTCACAGACAGTAATGAGAAGCACCCTAGGTTTGTACAAGAAGTTCAAGGAATGAGGTGTGGAATTTTAGAGGTTAACCAGCGTCATATCACATCTATAGTGTGTTTTGCATCAATCACAACATCTACCATGTTCAGTTGATGCTCGGTGTAGATTGTCTGGTCATTTTCAGAAAGTGTACCATCAGGGAACTCATCTACTTCCCTTGTGAACTATTGATACACTGTCTGCCAACTCTGTTTGGAGTGTAGACATATCTGTAAATTGATTTGCGGCGACTTTCATTTTGTCTTCTGAGCAAAAGCAGTTTTTCCCTACAGGTATGAACATACGACAAAACAACAAAATGTCTAACAAAAAAAATTTAATGAGCTTGTTACCCTTATCATTAAGTTGCTATGTCACGCATATTCCTAATTACCACTATATTTGGATGACACTTTGCATATACCATATTTGGATGACACTTTGCATATACCATATTTGGATGATACTTTGCATATACCATATTTGGATGGTTCTTTGCATATGACATTTTGATGAGTTATCATTTGACTTGAAAGTAATAAGGCACATTGGTGAACCATTAAATTTGTCTTGAAATTGTCATTCAAAAGAACTATAAGACATTCATAGAAAATGCTAAATATTATGAAAATGTAATAAAAAATGACCAGGCTTACTAGAGACTTTTCAGACATGAGAAACATGAATAAAGTTAAGACTGTAAAGCTTATGAATTTTTATCCTATTGGGAAAACCTGAAAATGAATGTTGCATAATGACAATATGTCTCAGTTTTTTACAGCAAACGTTCCATCCTAACTTCATATTATGAACTAAATAGACTGAACATTTCATACACAGACTGTCAGCTGAATATTTGTCAATGTGATAGTATCTTTCATTATTACACTGTCATATTGTTAAGTATGTGCCATGTGACAACATGTGATAATAACATGACTGTCACGTGACTGGTGGATGTCATTCACATGATAAATTTTCACGGACAGTTGTAAACTTGGAGTATCTTTAAAAGTTATTATGCACACTGTCCCCACTTTGATCTTCATCTACAGTAGGCTAGGCAGCCCTATTTTCTACACATTCATGTAAATTACACATATTTGTATTTATCCATTTACATCATCTTAAGCTTTTTCTTTTTTATTTTGACATTTTTTTGCAATTGTATAATTCAAGGTCTGCTTGTCTTCAGGTTCTCTGTTTATTTACTCAGTCATACTTAGTGCACCGGCACCAAGTCCATAGCCGACACCTTTAGGTCCAAATCCTTTGGCATAGCAGGCTGCAAGATAATCAATAAATAATTTTAAAAACAGTAAATTTATCTTTATTTTGATATCCTGCATCCTCCAGTGGTTTCAAGTAGTTTTTGTGAAAGTAATACTCTTAATTTATCCTGTAGACTTAAACCATGGTACAGCAGCCATTTTGAATTTCAAACCTAGGAAAATTACCGGTACCAGTAATTTGTTTTCACCAATCCTACACTTTGTGCAGTGACCCCTGATATTCATTCTTGATTATGAAAGAGAAAAGTCTAAAGTTTCCTTGAGAGGAGTGTTGGTGAATATATTAAGATATTCTGTTTCAAAGCATATAGCATTTGCAAGCTAAATAAGTCCATCCATTACTTCCAATGATCTAGCAGGATGTGTAGACAGGACAGGAAGTGAGGAAAAGTTAAGCCAAGTAAAATGACAGATGTAAAAGACAATAGCATGACAATACCTATACCTTGTTAAAGGTTTGGTAATCTAATTGGATAATGTTTTCAAAACTAAGATTTTTAGCACTTTTTTGTTGACATCAATATCATGATTTGAAAATTAGTTAATATTCAAAAGTTTAGTTCAGCAAATTCAAAACATTCCATTTTGATTGTAGTTGTTACATAGAAGGATATTTCTCACCTTGACAAAAGATCTCACCCTCTCTGTCACAAACACGGGTAGAATCCAATCCTTTGCCACAGTAGGCGCATGTAAAACACTTCTTATGCCAAGACTGTACAGTAAAAGAAATAACAATAGTCAATGATATCATCATTTGCTGCAGTAAATATACAATATCAGATCCATATCAATAATCGCAATCATACCAATCCATAATCCAATAACACTAGGTCAAAATTTGTAAGACAATAGTTGTAAACAAATTACAATGGATGAAATGTTGATTACCATGAAGGAGATGTTGATTACCATGATCGAAATGCAAATTACAATGAAGAAAATGCAAATATTATGAAGAAAGTGTCAACAGCATAATAGAAACCAAAAGTACTTCTGTAAGTTGGTTTAAACAGCTGTTAACTCGCATCCAAACACTGGACATGCTCATCATCTAATCTAATGGATCCTCCTTAAAGCCATCAAACTTGTGAAATGAACCTTCTTGAAGTACCACTTGCATAATGTTATGTCTGAGTTCGAATCATTGGACCATTTACAAACAGTCATGAACAAACCAAATGACAGTGTTGGATCAGTTCATGAACAAACCAAATGACAGTGTTGGATCAGTTCATGAACAAACCAAATGACAGTGTTGGATCAGTTCATGAACAAACCAAATGACAGTGTTGGATCAGTTCATGAACAAACCAAATGACAGTGTTGGATCAGTTCATGAACAACCAAATGACAGTGTTGGATCAGTTCATGAACAACCAAATGACAGTGTTGGATCAGTTCATGAACTAACCAAATGACAGTGTTGGATCAGTTCATGAACTAACCAAATGACAGTGTTGGATCAGTTCATGAACAAACCAAATGACAGTGTTGGATCAGTTCATGAACTAACCAAATGACAGTGTTGGATCAGTTCATGAACAAACCAAATGACAGTGTTGGATCAGTTCATGAACAAACCAAATGACAGTGTTGGATCAGTTCATGAACTAACCAAATGACAGTGTTGGATCAGTTCATGAACAAACCAAATGACAGTGTTGGATCAGTTCATGAACAAACCAAATGACAGTGTTGGATCAGTTCATGAACTAACCAAATGACAGTGTTGGATCAGTTCATGAACTAACCAAATGACAGTGTTGGATCAGTTCATGAACAAACCAAATGACAGTGTTGGATCAGTTTATTAATCTGTTACTTACAGAATTAGCTCCGATCATTTTTTCAGCTTGATAAACAGAATGACCACACCGTGGACATCTATCGGCACCACCATATTTGGAAGGCGGTTCTGATGCAACATCACAGTGGGTATAGGCTTCAGCCATTGCCGGTCCACCCCTGGTAAGAGAAAACCAATCTTAGCTTGCATTAGCACAATGCTCCTGTAGTATAGATCATTACTCTTGGTGTGACATGAATTTTGCATTAAAGTCTGTGACATTACATTGTACAATTAACATAAGAAAAACTGAAACACTCTGCAGATCGATAAATTAACCTTAGAATGTGTCTATGTGATGGAATCCTTTGATACCCTTGCACATTTGAGAAAATCTTCACAGAGAGAAATATAACATTGACTTTGTGGGGTCTATGTAAATTACTTCTAAATTGCTTTTGACCAAGTACAGTATTTGCTGATTTTTTTACCAAGTACTTCATCTTTTATGAATGCTTTATTGTATTCAACCATTGCCATGGCAATGTGCTGGGTTGTTTTGGGAGAGATGGGAAAGGAACATGCAGTGACATGGTCAGCTGATCTGCTCAGCTGATACCAAGGTTAAGGCAGATGCTCAAAGACGGTGTCACACACAGTGGCATACACAATCACTCTGAGAGTATCACCAAATTATTTCTACAGCCTGATGACTAGACCAATGTAAAACCTAATGTGAGCTGATGATACTCTATCCACACCACACTTTAATATGAAATTTAATGTACTCAATAGAACCAGTCCCTGTTTGTGCCTTTTTGCAAATTTGTTAACGCTAACCAACATTCAGTTTAATGAATGTGTTTGAAAGCTTTTATCCGCTGTATATTCAAGTGGGTTTCTAGTGATGTACTGTAGTGATAGAAGTAAATAAAAAGCTATCACTCTAATGTTTACCAAGATCATTTTACTGCAGTAAAGCAAGTGTATAGTTACTTTATCTTTTATGAGAATATTTTTTCTGTTGTCATTGACTCGTCCCTTTTCACTTCTCTACCAAGTGAGACAATCTATTGTACATTCTTATACATTCTGATGCCCAGCCACTATCTGCCATGGTGCAGTGTCACACAATGCATACATTTTAAACATGACAGCATTGAACGGTAGCTAAATTCATACTTTCCACAGAACAGAGATTGGACAACAGATAATGGTTCCAATGAAGCGAACTGCATTGCCACTGGTGCCCTGTGTGCAGGGGAAGCCATTTCAACTGCACAATTAACTCTCCATAGAGAAGCAAAGAATCTCAACACACATTACTTTATTAGTGTCTACTGACAGAAAGCTGAATAGGTAATACAATGCAAGTAAACTGGTTGCACAGATGAAGAGAAAAACTTACAAGATAGTAGAAAGAGACTTAAGATGGGATAAAGAGTAAATTGTCAGTTCACAATAGGAAAGAATGATATCAAGAGAGAGACATTGATCTCTGCATTTTTACATTTCTCCTTTTGCCAACCAAACAATGACTGACTTTTATTTATGCAGAAATTTCTATGTCAATCTCTCCTGGATGAAAGTTGGGTCACACAACCCATCAAGGTTCACTCTGGGATCTGGGACTTGCATGCAATAGCAGTCGCACGTTGTTATTTTGAAATTCATGCAATTTCTTAACCATAGACATGTCATGTACATGAACCAAGTAAGACCCTTGAATATGAACAGATCCAGTAATTATCTTATATGACATGGATAACTGCCTTTAATATGTATTCTCTCTAACATTAACCAAATTTCTTTAATGAAACAAATTTTTCTCCTCCAGAAGAGAGATTTTTTCAAGTATAAAAAAGCTAGATTGCACGACCGATAGACACCAACACCATTGATGAAAAGATGCTTTTAACTTTACTGAGAAATGACTGTAATCTAGAGAGTTACTCAATCAAGACAAGAGTACTTGTAAAAGTACAGATGAAGGATAATAATGAAACAATCTCAGAGACGAGCATCTTCACATCAAAGGTTGATAGCTTTCAGTTGAGAGAATGATTATCAGTTAAATGAATTTCCAGATCAAGAAATATGTACTCAATGATGTTAGAGAAGAAAATTAGTATTGTCACAATAATTAAATATTTAAACATTTGTGTACATTCATAAAGAAGAATGAAGTGATAAAATAACTCATAAAGAGAGTACACATCTCAGTGAATGAAAGAGAGTTCCTATATTCCATGATGATTGGTTGTATGCTTGATGATGAAGCAAGTATGGTATACACATAGGAAGACTGAAGCGATAAGAGGGAAAGGTGCATCCTCACTACGATGGTTGCTATGGTGAGAGGGAGCTGTTGCCATGGTAACTTACTGTTTGACTGGTTTGTTGCCAAGGCGTTCTCCTTGATCCATACTCAGTGTGCCAGCACCGCCACCAAATCCATATCCCTTAGGTCCATGGACCTTGCCATAGCAATTCTTACAGTAGATGTCCTGATCACGTTCAGCCACAGTGGTAGAATCCAACATCTTGTTACACAGCTCTGGAATGTAACGTTGATAATAAGAATTATTCTCAGTCCAGTACAATTATGTTCCACACATTATTTTAGTTGTATCAGTTTGATCTCATTGTCTGTTTTACTGTTAACAACAACTGTAACACTGAAGAAGGCAACCTGTGAATTGCTGAAATGTTGGTACTTTTTCTATAAAGGCTTGAAATTAGAGATCTTGGTCAAAGCCACTGTATTCCACTATGCACCGATAAAGTAGTGAGATTGGAAAAGATGAAGAAATTTATTGTTGTTGAGAGAGCAATCACATGTATGGCAGTGCCACAAAAAATCAAAACAAAAAGTCATTGATGTTGGTCATGACAACATGGCTGGTGCTTATTACACCTACAGATGGTACTACCTGCTGGGCAGGATGGCTTGGGCAGGATGGATGTCGTTATTTCTCTAAAAACACCTGACAGTACTTGCTAGTTTTATGATATGGTTCACATATCAGTCTTGTCTTCATTAAGCTGTCTTGGTTCTCATACTTATTTATTTTTTTGATGTAATTATACATTTTTCAAACAAGGAAATAATTTTGATATTATTTTACAAAATTAATTTTCTCAAAGATTAAAGATACTGATGAATCGCTGGAAATCTCATTAAATATAAGCAATGAATTGGTTTGCAAAAACTCAGTAGTCTTAAAGTAAGGTTTTAAAACTTTGAGAATGGCAAGAATTTCAAAACCTAGCATTGATGCAATAAAGCTGGTTGAACTTACTGCAAGTAAAGCATTGTTTGTGCCATGATTGGCCAGCTCCAATTCTTTCCTCTGCCTTGTAGACAGAAGTGCCACATTTTGGACATTTGGGTGCTCCTCCAAACTTGGTGGCATTTTGTTGACTGCTTTGATAACCTAAATGAGAAACACATGTACAGATAAAATCAATCAGCTGTCAGTATTGTGACATCAGTAACAGCTACCAGTGTGAACACCCAGCTGTAAGTATTGTGACATCAGTAACAGCTACCAGTGTGAACACCCAGCTGTAAGTATTGTGACATCAGTAACAGCTACCAGTGTGTGAACACAGTCTCTTTAGTGAAAATTTATTCACAGCCTGTCACTACACATATTGTACTCTACGTAGGAAGAAAACAAGGAGAAATAAAACCAACGTCACAAATTCCTCATATTGCCAATTGTCTGGTTTTCATTTCCCATAATTACCTAACTACAATGTGAAAGTTTATATTTTAATGACACATTTTTATGATTTTAATATTTGATGGAGCATGTCATAGTCATTGAATTGAAAAAAGGAAGAAACTGATTATGTTTATCTTTGAATGAAAATGATGTCATCAACATTGGTTATGAACCAAAGTTTCATCAATTTCTTTATGAGCTTATTATTATAAACATCCTGTGTACTATCTGCTAGAGGTGAGCAAGGAACTTAATTTTATTCTAGATCAGTTCATCTACAAAAGCACTAGTACAACATTCATCACATCAGGCATATGCTATTTAATATTAAACAGCAAAGAAAATCATTTTGAATCAAAGTAAAAGTCAGCCGGAGTTGGGTGTGTCCTGTAGCAATTTGATAACATCATAGTGTGACCCTGACAGTAGGAGGTCATGTAACAGCTGACATAGCATAGCAGCAGATCACATTTTTCAAATGTACCGGATGGCATGGCTGATCTGGTATTTCCAAGGCTATGGTACAGTATAATAATGTGATGCCTAAGGAGACAGATTTTGGGTCACAGTATGATAATGTGCTGCCTAGGGAGTGAGATTTGGGGTCACATGATTTCCTGGGCCCCTTTTTTCACCAAGTATGGAGAAGGTACAAGTATGGTATGTCAAATATCGTAGAGTGACTCACGTTGATGGCGTTCACCACATGGTGTCCCTGTATTTCAAGATACACAGACACCATCATGTCAAACTGTGTACAAATTGAATTGGAATAGTAGAGCAATGTCAAATAATACCAGTGATAACAAATTCAATAATTTTACTAATTACCATATCAAACGTGTCACTCTATTATTCTGTTCCATTGTTGACAAATCTGATATACATTCATAAGTTATGGTTCAATTAGAAAACGTGAACTGTCATTGTTTTTAAACAAAAAAATCAGAAGTAAAAAAAATTACACACATTCAAGAAAAATTGGGAAAGTTGAATTTCCACCATTGAAGAAAGAAAATACAGATGTAGATGAAAAGCAGCTGTAAGTGTTGGTTAGCTGATGGTCAGATTCCAAGATAATACTGCCACACATTCTAGATTTGCAAACAAGAGACCAGGAATTTGGAGAATGACATTTCAGATTCTGGTATTTGACTTGCATGGAGAGAATTTCATAAGATTCTGGCAAGACAGTTGCACAGTTTAATCATGACACTATCTCTTACATCTGGTCTTTTACTTATTTTGTTACACTTATTTTAAACTGTTTGTAAGTTCTGATGCTTCGATCATTACATTATTCTGTTTCCATTTAAAATGTTTATGTGATGAGCTGCAAAGATAGTGTGATATCACAGCATCTAATCACAACTAAATGAGGAACAAATCCATTAATTGCTCATTAATTGGTCATTAATTGGTCATTAATTGGTCATTAATTGGTGGGATTATCCAAAACAAGTTATTAGGGATGTCAACCCTTCTCCATGAAGTTTTTTTGAATTTAAAAATAAAGCTCAGATTTGAAGCTGACTAAAATATTCCTTCAAAGAATTGCCTTGTAATAGGACAGTTTACAGATGACAAGTTTTCTTATGGCGAACATTCAGAGAGATCAGATGATCCAAGAAAAGTAATTAATAAGGACTGATTGACAGGCTTTGTGTTGTTCCATGACTGTGTTTACATGTCAAACATGTTAGCAAACATAACAGACAGAGCACAGTTGTTAAGTAGCCATGTACTAACCAATGACATGGTGTAAACAAAGAATCCAGCATTGCTCATTATGAATTCTGGACATTGCTTTGTTAGTGTGAAGCTCATGATGACAAACATTGTGAAAGTGTCATTGGAAATTACAATTCATTTAAAGATTATCGAAACAGGCATTATTACAGTCTAAGAAAACATAAATATGAATTTTACAATGCAGTTTCTCAGAGGCATTTTTTGCATCCCAGTATTTCAATTTCATTCTTTAAATTGAAATTACCCTTCACATCTACCTTCTGCAACGAAAATGTTTTTACTTGTCACAAACAAACAGACAAAACTGTCAAATGAAAACTTTAACGTGTGTGTGTAAGAAGGACGCATAGATTAATCCATGGTATGTTTGACATCAAATGACTCTCATTACAACTCTATTTATAATCTGACCTGTCTCATTAGTATCTGATACTACCAATTGAACTAACACAGCAGTCAAGGATGTCTATTTTTGTGTGTTTAAAAAGTCATTGCAGTGGCTGATCCTTTCCCAAATCTGTGCCGGACACAGGCGCCCATGGGTTGGGTAGTCTGCTTGATCGATCAATTTTCTGGTCGATCTATCGATCCCGTACTCGATTTGCCCACCACTGCTTAGGTTGAAGTGGAGGGCAGAACCAGCACGCGATCGATCAAGCAGAATACCCAACCCACGGACGCCTGTGGTGCTAGATGAGTGATTAGTTACGTTACTGTGGTTTTACGACTTATCCGGACACCAAACTTGCTAATTACCCAGCAACTTCGCTGATGATATTGAGACTTTGATCAGTAATTACCAAAGCACTTTGGTAATTCACCTCAAACTTGATACTTGATCTGGCTGCAGTAACTCCATGGGTGGCAAAGTGTAAACACAGACGCCGACATCTCAGTGCATACTGTGATAGCATAAACCAATTTGAGACATGAGGTTTGCACTCAAAGTTTTCAACAGTGTACCCATACAAAAAATTGCTGAACAAAGTGATGAAAATGGCACAGGACAAATACAACTTGCATTGCAGTAAACCTGCCCACTGCACCAAAAAGATTTCTGTAACTTCAATGGACATCATGCCTGATTGAACAGTCCTACTTAAATACTTTTTCCACTCAATTCGTGCTGATTTAGGCACAATTATTGAACACCACTCAAACTTTCAATCACTTTCCTAAATCGACTTACACCTGAAGAACTTGTAAAGGAAGTTAGAATACAGAAAAGATTTTCAATCTCTCTATCTTCATGAACGGGCATTCCTCAATCACATTTATGCTGATAGACAACCATTGCCAAAAGGCAGCAAAACTCAGCAACGATTCCGAGCTAAACTGACACAGTATTTCATATCCCTGCATCAAATGAAATTGAAAACACAATCCCATCAGTGACATTTGGTAAAATTTTCACATGAATCATATCTTGAAATTAAAAAAAGTGAAACAAAGACGACTTGTACTTTGCCGATCAACAGCACAGTGTGAGCTGTGAAGTGGCATCTGCATTGCCTGCACGTAAAAGCAACTCAGTGTACTCAGTATCAAATGGTCTGCATCTTATGAAAACAACAACTGGCAGTGAAAGTTGTAATAGTCACCAGTAAAAACTCTTCAAAGATGAACGGATAATTGCTTCAAATGAATGAAACTGCAGGTTTAGAGGAGGAAAACCAATGGCGGATGCGTGGAGTGGGAATATTCTATATAGGTGACGGAGACGGAGGGTCATAGGATTAAATAAACTGGATAATGTCGGATTTTCCTCATAATGCTGTCACAGCAATTCAAATGTCCCCTTGTATTAACGTTAGTAATAGTTTTTCTGCTCTGAAAACAAACTCTAACAACCCATTATACTCTCCTAACCTCTCCATAGTTGAGTTTTACATGTAACACGGACGAACAGCACACATGTACATGTTTGGTTTTACTGAGGAATGCTGTTCAGTGGAATGCCAACCCCTGGTCACAAATTAGTTTTATGGCACTAGTATGATACTTATCAGTGACTTTGTATACACATTGTGTACCCCATGGAGCACTCATGCAGCCAGATCGAGTATCAAGTTTGAGGTGAATTACCGAAGTGCTTTGGTAATTACCTATCAAAGTCTCAATATTGTCAGCGAAGTTGCTGGGTAATTAGCAAGTTTGGTGTCCGGATAAGTCGTATAACCACAGTAAATAGTTTCAGCGAAATTTTATTGACGATTATTCTAAGAACACAAACAAACTGTATGTAAAACCTGCAGTTTTCAGAAACAACTTTTGTCGTCTTCGGTGCCTCTCTACAACTCCCCTGTTCTGTCTGATTGTCAACACAAGTTATCAGCCTCATTTCTCACCTTCGACTAATGTCTTTTCACTTAGTAATATTAATTTAATTAACTTTCCCACACTTTGGCAGTCCTTGTCGTATATTCTTAAAATAACGAATAAATATTAGTACAGACATGCTATGATCAGAAACGCTCAGGTAAAAACAAAGTAACTTCGGGTTAACTTTGACGGAAACGTTGAGGTCAGCTTGCTGCAACATCGCCTGGCTGGAAATTATGAAATGCTTCCAATTTTTTTGTGAAAAAGTTTGCCATACACAGCGGACGATGAATACTTCTCATTGAAACAGTTTCAAGACATTTAATCTCACATTGACCTGACGCCCCAACATCCTGGCTGATTAAATTTCAACAAAAATTATTTGATACTCCATGTCTTTGAAGATCTGCAAGATTTATAGAGAAATGAAATGTGACCCCAAGTCTAATGGCAGATACACTCCTCCCTTGCACCTCGTAACCTTAAAATAGTTTTCATGGACGTCGAAACTACGAACATTGCCTCGCTTACAGAATTAAACTAATTCAGGTACGATGTATAATCGAACGCTCATGTCTTGTGAAGCATAGTGTTATGAGCGTGTCTTTACAAACCTAATCACCGAAGTTGTTTACAAAATATTAGCGTAGAGTTGACTGAACCTGACTCTGCCTGGCAGGGCTGTATGGAACGGGCACAGCCGATAACTACAGCCTTGCTACGTAGAGCTAGACTGAACCTAGTTTACTTAAATCCAGCAACTGAGAAACCGTCCGGGGCAATGAACTGCAGAACATATAATCACAGCTTTGTTCAAAAACTCCACCTCAAGCATAGAAACCAAGTTTGTCGCTTGTTGGTAGTAAAACTATGAACACTGTGACGTAGACAGAAATTTGACCTTGATCAAGGAATCGAGAAATCCCAAAGAAATATTTGTAGTGTTGAGTTAAGAGATCATTAGACTGGCCTCTGTGTTGCCATATATGGCGTGGTATAAGTAACGTTCAGTCTACATTGAAACATAATTACACGTCTGTCCTCTGTCGTCTTTAATTCTCCAGCTTTGCAGTTCAATCGTCGTCACATCCATATCGACAACTTTACTCAAATACAATCTTTACTACTTAAAAGTATTCCCAGACAACAAGAATAAAGGTTTCTTCATTCAGTGACAGAAGATAAAACTATAATCAAGTGTCTTGTATAAAATCTATCATGGCCTTGAATCAACTGCATATATTTACACATAGCGCATTGACTATTTGCTCCATTAGTTTGAGTATCTTAGCTCCAACCATGAATACAATTTAAATATAAAAGTTGCAGCTTGTCTCATATCATTTCCTGATTTTTTTTTCAAATTATCATAGAGAAAACGTATTTTCCGTACAAGGATTAAACTTGTTTGAAATTTATCCCAATTATCTACACTCATATCTTTCGATTATCCAGATAGGTTCAGCATAGAATTGAAGGAACAGATTTAGAAAGACCATGACATATTATACTGGGTGTCTTTGAATTCAACTGTTAATGAGTGCTTTAAACGTGTCTGTACATTCATCAAAGAGTACTTGACGCTGATAAATGCCACACAATCCTTGGATTTTAACTGATGAAATGAACAGACTTACCTTTACTTGACAAGACAGACGTGGGATAGGGTAACTGGCAGCCTTTGACAGTGGCTAACTTTGGCAAAGCTCTAGAAGTAAGATCTGGATGCGGACATTCCAGGCATAATTTGCACACAACACTTCGAAATCTTCGTTTTGCACACAGAACGAAAGTCCTCTACCCAGAAATGGAAGTTAAAAGTTTGAACAGAGTGTAAAAACTGTCGCCGTGGAAACGGGGGCACAGAAGCACATCTTCAGCCATAACACAAGATATTACAGCACGCTTCTGAGTTGCAGCTGTCTTACCAAGTCCAATAGTTTTCTTACATAACAATGAATCGCGAAAGGATACATTTCACCAAAAGTAAATTTTGTTGATGCCAGAATAAACCAGGCATGTATTTGATGATGTCCTTATCACAGTTCATAGATTATTTCATTCCTCAAACAGAATTTTCACGTCTCATTGAAAACAAGTGTTGTTTGAATTTAGAGACGCTGTGGTATGTATATACAATGTTAAATCATCAATAACTTCCAATCTGACGAAGAAAATCTCTCAGAACAGTTAATTGGTTGAATTCGCAAACGTGACTGAAGCTAATCATTCTATATCTACCAGTTCTAGTTTCTGTTGATATTAAAATTTTATCTTTTTAGAAAATTGCTATGTTAATTCACAGATCCAAATCATGGACAAACAGACAGTGGCTGTGTTGTCGACAAGTGCCAGAATCTCCAATGACCTTTGGTGACCTTGAGATCATGTTGCTCCGATTTGTTTACTTTATGCACTCTCTATCTGCCGTAACTCGACAAGATCAAATTACAAGGATTACCCGGATGTTATTCAGTGACCTCACATTACCCTTCTCAAGACAAACCAAGTCACTTAATGCATGAAGTATCAGAAAATCTCTGAAAACGGCAACGATGTCAAGATATGGAACGAAGAACCGTAAGTAAGAACATTTTTGCATGGTTTGGATAGGCTACGAAGATTAAGCTGATACTATTCTTAGATCGAAGATAAATTGTATAGAATTAAAGTTTAATTCGATGCTCACAAAGTGATATACCGATGAAAGTATAGCAGCGAAGTTAAAGACCACGAATCTCATTTTTTCTAAAAGAATCATGTTATTCTTCCTTCGTGTGCTTGTTCCGTTCTAGAATATTGTGTATTTTCATCCATACGTCCGTTCCTCCATCCCTCCTTTCATTCATTCATTCATTCATTCATTCATATATTCATTCATTCATTCATTCATTCATTCATTCATTCATTCATATATTCACATATTCATTCATTCATTCATTCATCCATTCATCCATATTCATTCATTCATTCATCCATCCATCCATCCATCCATCCCTCCATTCATTCATTCATTCATTCATTCATTCATATATTCACATATTCATTCATTCATTCATTCATCCATCCATTCATCCATCCATCCATCCATTCATTCATTCATTCATTCATTCATTCATTCATTCATATATTCACATATTCATTCATTCATTCATCCATCCATCCATCCATCCATCCATCCATCCATCCATCCATCCATTCATTCACTCATTCATTCATATATTCACATATCCATTCATTCATTTATTCCGCACTACAACTTCGCTATAGCCAAGGGTGTTTCTTTGGGTAGAGACCTTCCTCGGTTGGTTAGGGAGAATATACTACGCCGACCTACACCATGCCGTGCGGACCGAACGATGACTCAGCTATCACCGCTGTCAGGCACGGCCAGTATAACCGTGACTGACAAACACTTTAAACGACGAACACTTGTGATAGTCTTCATCAAAGACAGTAACAACAGAGTTATTCTAGCCTTAGGAATGCGTCACACTACTTTGTAATCAATAGGATTATTCACAGGCCCTTCAGCTAATGTTTTGTGTTGATCGCTGCAAAACTAGGAAGTATGTAGAAGTGACTTTTTTTGGTTTCTTATAAAGCTTCAAATGTACATTGTGATACAATAAACGTAAGAATTTCAAACACTTCTTTTTAAATGATAATATAACCATGGTATCTATCTGTGTCTATTCAATGACTCTTGTGAAACAATCGACAAAAAAGGGTAAATATTTGCCATCGGAAAAGTATTCCCATTATAATTTATCACCAAAATTTGTGCCGTGGGAATATTGTTTACATTATTTTAAGTAGAAATGCAACAAATATCCACATAGTGTTTTGTCAAATCGTTGGAATTTAAACAACTCTATCTAGTGCGTCTTTCTTTATTCTTATTACTATTCTTTATTGGAATACAATCAGCTTTCTACAGAGTGGTGGCTGTTTTTCATGGAGCCAAAAAAATCTCTAAAAATACATCTAAATCAAAACTGAAATAAAATACTCAGAAATTAACAAAAGGACGAACAATACAAGGTTGAGAAAAAACCTCGCGGTACAATAAAACCAATACAATACAATACAATATTTCAAAAATCCAAGACATGGTGGGCACATGCCCTGTTCAGAGATTCCAGCTCTCTCTTATGTAAGTAGGAATCTTGTTCCAGATATTGACTGCGATGTATTTCAAGGAATTTCTATGAGAGTCATTGTGGTAAAAATCTTCGCCGTCACTTGCCCTAGTTCTATAATTATGGATTTGATCTATTCTAGATAGGGAGGAGTTAAATTATTATTTATTTATCTTATGCATCAGAACGCATTTACAAAAGTAAAATCTTTGTTTCAGTAACACCCAGTTCAACCTTTTAAGCATATCTACGCTGTGTGTTCTGTAGTGACATTTTTACATGATACGTATACCACGTGACGGTTTTGCAGCCGCTGTAGTCGCAAAATATTGGCCTCACTACAATGAGACCGAATATACAATAGTCAAGGTAGGGAAGAACTAGTGTATTGTATAGGGTGATTCGAATATGTAGAGGTACCATTGGGCTATCCTCTTGAGAACACAGAGTGCTCTATTAATCCTGTTAACTGTATTATTTATATGCATTTCATATAATAATACAACTAAATAATACAAATTCAAGTTTTTATCTATACGGACACCCAGATAATCAAGCCTTTCAACTTGATCAATCAGTTGATTATCCAGACCATAGACCCTCGAGAAAAACGTTTTTCTCGAGGGTCTATGTCCAGACTGAGCTCTAAGATGGTAGTATTTAAACGAGCTTCATTTTGTCTGCTGCAACAATCATACATTTTGTCTTGCCGATGTGAAGTCTTAACCTATTAGCAAATAGACAATCACTCACCTCGACACCCGGTGGTGGCAGTCCCCGGATTGGTGGGTACCCATGCGCGTTACCAAATTCACGGAAAAGGGGGTGTTTTCCTTCAGTCATCTCGGAGATTCTAGGTCCGTGAAATCGAGAAAAAGGGGTACTTTTTCAGAGTAACCTCCGAGTTTAAGGGTAGTCCTTTCATAATCTCCCTAGGACACTTAATCTGGTCTAGTCTCACTCACAAAGAAAATGAGGTGTATTGTCACACAGGAGCCAGCAGAGAACTCCAGATCCAAACGGATAAGGGGTGGACCATTTGATATCCTGGGGGGGGGGCTTGGAAGATTGGTGGAGAGCCATTATTTTTTTTCCCACGTGCTTCACCATGAATTATTTTTTTCTACAGGGCATATGCTGGCAACTTTTTTTTTTCACTTTCCTTCTTCGAGATATATTTTTTTTACCAAATTTTGGTGCAATGTTTGTTTGCTTGGTTTTTCACACCCAGTAACAAGATGCTGTTCTATCGCACACAGACTATATTCAAGAAACTAAATGAAGTTATGTAAATACATATACATTTTTGATTCACTTTACAAAAACATATTTGTAAAATCATGTACATTTATGGCATTTACTTGTTATTGTTGTCCTTACATTGAAAGTAGCCGGGTAATTTAAGAAAGTAGACGGGTGGACTGCGAGGGAGCGAAGCGACTGAGTGGCGAGTGAGCGTAGCGAACGAGGGGGGGAGAGCGCGAGAGGGGGGTGTCCCCCCTCTCGCAAGGCGAAAAATGAAATTTTGGAGTGGAAATGGTTTTCTCTGGTGGCATCTGAGGTGACATTTACTGACTGAAACAGTACTTTTGTTGTGTGTCTTAGACGTGGCTCACATACAACAAAACAAACAAACATGATTTTGTTTTGTTTGTATTATTTATGACACACTTATGGTTTTATTTGCAGTGAAGATGTAACATTTAATCTAAATCACCTGCAGTCTGCTCATTTCATTGCCCATTTCCCATTCTTCATTACCACATAGTAGTTTCCCCAAAACCATCAAACTCATTCAATTCTAATCAAAACACATTCGCTTTTGTTAAGAAAAACATTGGTAAGATAATTCACTATAACAGTGTTCGCAATTACGAATAAAACATGCGTATATAGAAAACTCATAACAATGAAAAATTGTGTAGAGTCGATCCAATGCGTAATAATATTACGCATTGGATTGAGTCTCTACGCATTTTTTCATTGTTATGAGTTTTCTATGCGCAAACGATAATAGTAAAATGTTTGCAGGCTGTCTCTCTTCTTGTGGTATTTTTACAAAATCCTTACATTCAGATTTACACATTTCTGGAAAACACTGGTGAGCAATTTCAATTTCAGCATACTTCCTCTAATCAGAAGGTCATGTATACTGTACAATTGTTCATATTCAGTTATTGTTCCTCAAGCTTGAAATGGTTTATGCTTTATAAAACTCCAGAGCTACTGCTTGATTTTTATTGATGCTGCAGTGTGCATCGAACAATTACCAAGATTTTTTTTTTCCGAGTCGCAATGGTCCATAATTTTTTTCCATCAGCCACCTAAAGCCAGATTTTTTTTTTCGAGCAACTCCACCTGGCATCTTTTTTTCCCCCAAATCTTCCAAGCCCCCCCCCAGGATATCAAATGGTCCACCCCTAAGGAAGATGATTGTGTATGAATGTGACTAAAATCAGGTGAGGACAAACATTTGTGATGTATGTACATGTATACAAAGTCAACCTCCAGGGTCAACCCTGGAAGTCAACATACTAACCTCCTAGATTTCGAAAATAAGGGTATGTTTTTTACAGCTCATTTCTCCCAGATTTGACACAAATAGGGGTGTTTTTCTCAGAAACATTCTAGGAAAGGGGTACTTTTCAAACTTGAGTAACGCGCATGGGTACCCACCAACCCGGGGACTGCCACCGCCGGGCCTCGACAAGACCCTCTATGGTAGAAATTTCATTAATTTCTGTACCAGTAACATAGAACAATGTATCATCAGCATATAAGTTACAAGTGCAATGTGACAGACAACTATGTAAGTCATTTACATAAACCAAAAACAGGAGCGGACCAAGTACAGATCCTTGGGGAACTCCTGAACTCGAGTTTCGGAATAAAATCCAAGAACAAAAGCAACCTGGTTCTGTTATTTAAGTATGATCGAAACCAGCAGCAAGCGCTGTCATCAGCTTATTCAAGAGGATGGTATGGTCCACGGTATCAAATGCTTTGCGTTAGTCAAGAGCCACCATGCCGACCATCCTACCTGAATGAAGCGCGTCATAAAAGAACTCAGTCTGTCTATGTAAACTAGATTGAGTAGAATGATTTTCTTAACCCTGATTGTTCTTGACAAAATAAATTATTTTTCACAAGGAAATCATATACTTGTTGTGAACATAACGTTCTAGGAGCTTAGAGATCACTTGCAATACAAATATCGGGTGATTATTTCCAAGTTCCTGTCTTGAGCCTTTCGTAAAGTTTGTAGAAATTCTTGCTGATTTCCAGTCACACAGAATCTCGGCATTCGCCAGAGAAAGGTTAAAAAAACAGGTAACACTACTCGAAATGGCAGGAGCTGACATCTTCAGAAGTTGCGCTTGATAGTTTTCTAGGCTTGTCTTAGATTATGTCGTAAACTGTGGCACACTATTTTAGCACGGCGAGTAGTCAGCATTCTGGAAAATTTAATTTTAATATTGTCTATTCAAATTTTCCTAATCAGTCAGTTAGTTACTCGTAAACTGGTTTACATGGCTAGGTGATACTGGAAAACTTAGTAATCGTAGCAAAACAAACAGTTGTGAAGTAATCTTCCTTTGTTCGTATATACCACAGCGAGATCAGATTCGGAGCTTGTTGAGCAATTTTTATTCTGTTATCTGTTCTTTGTTGAAAGAAATAAAACTAAAACATTGCGGCTGCAGATAGTACAATATCTATATACTCCATCTACACACATGCAGATCTGCAGACATGCAGCCGTATACAGGGGCCACGTTTACAGCGATATAATACTGTTGATATATCAATTAACCCAATGTAAGTAAATTAGTGCATTAATGTATACACTTGTTTTGCAACACTTCGTTACATTTTCTTCGTTCACGAAACCAATTGACAACCACAACCACAAAATTGTCTTTCGTCTGTTACCAAACTACATACTATAAGCCTCAACGTTCACGGAGTTTATATTTCCCTCACAGCATATATAACTGTAACATTCAGCCGTTGAGGACAAATGGCCTGGACGCATCGTGAGCGAGTGTTGTGATGCACAGGTGCTGGCAGCATTGCTTGGATTGTCGCTCGAAAGCCGGGAGTGTAAGGCCGTCCATCCTCCGGCTTCAGACTCCCGGCCATACGGCCTTCGATCGGACAATCCAAACAACGAAGCGAGCACCTGACCTGATGTGGTGGACGGTGTCATCGTCGATACTCGAACTTTTTACCACAATATACGGAGAGTAATGAACGGCTTGTCAAAAACATATATCACAGAGGAATGTGTCGGACACAAAAGTAAGAGATATAAAGTTAAAGACGTGAAAACAATCACGAAATTATTCACAACGTATGCTGCAGGGACTTATTTCTGTTCTATATGAATCGGTCTACAGTCAATTTTTGACCGCGTGAGGGCGTCACATTATGCATGCTATTTTATTTATATTAGGTGGATAGGACAGTTACAACTTCATTAATTATAGTAGTTATTTTCCAATCACTCTTCCCTTCTAATCATCAGTATTCGTTTATTTTGTTCGAATGTCGATTTCTGCTGTAATTCCTTGCTAGTCTCTGAAAATAACTGAATGTTTATTGACAAAGTTAGTTTAGACTTATTCAGCTTCATATTGTGTGTGTATTTGTTTCACAAAAGTTGTGGCAAGATAAACGAGTAGCGGTTGGAAATATAATAGTAAAACACTGTGCAGCCGTCCGTCCCCGTCCCCGTCCGTCTACCCTGCCATCAATCCATCGGAAACTTTAAATAGGCCTTACGCTGGAAAGGAAGACGGTTGACGTCGTCGTCACTTTAGCCGTTAGAAATTATCCTACTGTATCACAGCTCCTATAGTCTCTTCGAATACACGTCCGTCCACTTTGAGTCATCCTAGAGAGCTATAGTATAGCCGTTTTCTCTCTTACCCGAAAATCAAAGAGCAATGCATCCGAACGAGATCATGGCACGATTTAAGTAGATTTACAACAGACTTCCACATCAAGTAAAATCAAAAACATGAATTCCTCAAATCAGATCTTTTCTTTCAGTGAAAACGGCGATTTGCTGACAATGTTTAAGATTTATCATACATATTGCTCATAAATGAAATTAATTCTGAAGTTTAAATACTTTCTCCTTTGGAATAAATTATTGTGGATTTGTTGAGAACGTCGCAAACGAAAACATGAGAAAGATAACTTCATTATCGTCAGAAAATTTCACACAGAAAACATAAAGGACCGTCGTTCTATTTTGACTCTATCTTTCACGCTGTCTTTTACAAGAGAAGATACACTTTCAGAGAGAGAGAGAGAGAGAGAGAGAGAGAGAGAGAGAGAGTACATAAACACCGGACAACATACAACATTAAATATCCCCGATGGTGTAGAGTCATTTTCCCTTTCTTTTTCTCTCTCTCACGTCATTAGCATATTGGGAGATGCATTGCCGACTGATTTTAGTACGCACCTAAAAAGTGAAAGACTTAAACTTTTGCTCAAACTTTTTTGAGAATAAAAATCAGGGGTCACAAAGTTCGGTACTAAAGAAACAAATTTCCTAACATTTACCCGTATTTGAAATTCAAAATGGCCGCCATTCCATACGGAAAAATACAATTTTCGATTTTTTAAAAAGTAAGACGGTGAAATGGTTCTTACTCCAAGAGCTTTAAACCGAGTCCCCGCAAGTAGTAGATCAGAAAAGAATTTATTAAAATTTGAGAGTCCAAATATCTGTCCCCGAGGCGTATTCTACCTTAATCCCCAAAGGTTATATGATAGTAATGTTCATCGACTAATTATAACGGCAGAGTGTTGGTAAGTGATCAGGGGTTCCAATTAAAGTGTTAAATAAACGGGGATATATATCTTTATTGTTAATATCAACGATATTATTAAAAAGATGTGTGAATTTCATGGTTTTCTCTGTAGTCCATATGTTTGTGGACTCGACTATGGTTGTCACTTTCTTGGGAGTCATGACGATAAACGGGCTATGTTGTTTCAGTCACGAGGACAATCGGGTGATGTGAATATTCGCCGTGAATTCTGTAATAGGCCATGGGAAAATAGACACAAATCACATCAATATTACGGGTTTGATTCTACATTAGTAGTAAAGAAAGGTGGACACTGTGATTAATAAGATTTTACACCCCATTTTATTCATTTATCTACATGAAGCGAAGGAAAAATTAACCATCCATGTAACTAAAGTGTGACCCTGACCTATATATGAACTCACGCGCAGTGCATTGTCCTGAACTAAGCGGGGAAATTCCCTGCTGAGTCACACACAACATGTTTATACATGTACGGGAAATTCCGTGTGAGTCATCACCATCAAACTAGCCTATATAAGGACCCCCGTTGTCAGTCCGGCCGGCCGTCGCGGAGTCTAGCTGATGTTGAACACGAAGTTCCTATCGGTGCGAACTTGTTCACCCGATAGATAAAATTTTAGTAATTTCCTCTGAACTTAAAATATGACGAAAGACCATTACTTCAAACAAAATGAGTCGTTTCAGATGAATGGTACTGATATCTAAAGTGTTCACTCTTTTATCTTTACGTACAAATGTAGTTCCTAAGTCGTTCTCTATTCTATTCCCACCAACAAAACATTCAATACTCATTTCCCCTCCCCGATCTTTATCATACTTATGATAATATCACAAGTTGTTCTGTTATCTGTTTTCATAGCATAATATCCAACCAAATCGTCAAATTCATCTCCAGTAGCTAACTTTACACATCTAATGAGAACTGTACCATGTTGAAGTATTTTCATATTATCTGTCATCTGTTGATTTACTGTCTGTAAAGTGAGAACAGCTGCCTCATCACCGACACTTTTAAGACCCAGTTTCTTTAAAGTTGTGTCCCAAAATAATCTAACTGGAACTCCGCTAGATGTATACGAGCAATAATTCTCCCCCTCGTTTATCCACCTTCTTAGTGTATTATCTGCCTTCATTATTGTATTAAGAGGACTAATTTTAAGGTGAATCGGTATACCAAGAAGTGCAATGTATGGATTTGTAGGAGTAAGCCAACTACGAAAATCTAACAATTTATATTTGTTTACATTGCTATCAAAATAAATCACATTCGGAGTTCCTGGTGGTTCAGCAACACCTCCTGCAATTTCACTATCCAATATATCTAAGATGTTACGCGGCACATTATAAGGCATGAATTTCTGACTAGCCGAATCCCATGTCAGAGCAAAAGGAGTAGAATCATTCGAAGCCTTTGTGGCGTCAATTACAGTTTCATCAATGTCTTTAAGTTCGGAAAATTCTACAGCATGCTCGTGGGGTGGCGCCGCGGCATTGGCTAAAACGAAATATTTTTCGCGGTCTTTATAACGAAGGACGTAATCCTTATTATGATTAGCAGCCATCTTAGTATTATTGTTAACTTTAACATCACTCAGATCTTCAAGCTCAAGATTTTGCATACGAATTGTACCTAGACCGAAGCCACTTGGATCAGACATACTCCGTAGGGACCTATATACAGTGAAAATTAAAATAATACCTTGTAATAATATACAATCATGGCTTCAGCTATAGGAATGACAGTTCTCGGTGCTGTATTAAATGCAACGGCATTCACAGGAGAAATATTATCGGACAAAAGCTTTCTGGTAATGGTGACGCTCTTATTGAAGAAAGGTCCGACATGATAAAGCATTAGAAAAATTTGAACATGATCGCAACGTCTGGTCAGAAAAAAGATTACTACAGGCTGACTGGGAAAGAGAAAATCAGGCAAAGGACGCGCATGCTGCGGCAGAATTAAGAGATACAGATGCAGAAATCCTGGAAGAAGCAGAAGCGGTGCAAAGCCGTTCCGAAGGGGCAGTTCAATTCTCAGATTATTATCAACCCAGTCCTGAGCAAAAGAAATATGAGATGATCTATATTGCTGGAGGATTGGTCGTGGGATGGTTTATGTTACATCGGTAGGATCCCTTCGGCCCGCTTCGGGACTACATAATTCAATACAAAGCTAATTGGCCAGTTATTGAAATCGATCATGTTTCCATCCTGATCCGTTATCCAGATACGAATTGAATTCATGTAATCTCCCCCTTTTCTCAATGGCATAGAAATTGCTCCGTTTTTAAAATCGTAAGTAACCTTTTCACTTATTTCTCTCGTATCCCGGATGGGAAGTATTTGTAAACAGTTCGATACTTTCCCCTGTATGTATCCTCCGGAGGCACCCGAACCAAATGAAACATAATTTCCAGTAACATCGACTACATCTGAATGAACTATATATTTAGTGACTGTTAAGAAATCCACTTTCTTCGGACTCATAGTACTTTTTATAACTGGGTTGTCCACAGGTTTATCTGAAAACCAACTACGTTGGCGAAGCTACCTGTAGCATTGAAATAGACTTTAATATCTTTAGCCAAAGTTAGATAAACATGGTTTGTCGGCAGATGTTTTTCAAAATTAATTTTTTGCTTCAACCCGATTGCTTTGTTTAACGTATCGATATTGTAGTTACCTGGACGTATTGATTTAGTCTTCTTCGGTTGGTCACCTTCTTGATATTTTATTACATTATTCGTCGATGTTATGTTATGCCATGAATTATATAGTCCGCACTCTAGCAGTCTTATCTTCGTAAACTGTGTCGTGTCAATGCAAGGGTAAAAATTAACAGTGACTGGTTCACCTGTTTGACTTTCAATCCAAATGATCATCGTTGTACGTTGTATATATTACTAAGTATAAGTGTTCGATGAATATTATTACGAAGTATAAGGTTCTGCAGAATAATATTTTTCTGTTCAGGAGATCTTTGGTCGCAACTGCGGCAGCAGTCGCACCACCTAATTTTGCCAATCGAGTCAAATTTGGACGACTTGGATCGCCAACCTCTATTTTCAGAAATTTGCTGGAGATCATAAGATATCCCATCGCAAGTCCTGCGATTACAATACCATCGTACATTGTGTTTACAACTGTTTTAATATCCATGATTGCTGACTAGTATAATAAATAAAAATAAAAATAAAAATATGGGAGTTAATCCATCTCATACAATGTAGAGGAGCTGGGGTTCCCCTCTCCTCCCCCTCCCCCTCCCCTGTCGGAACTGTTCCGGAGGGAGCCGCTACGTGCTCTGTTTTTTTCGCTTTCTGGGGAGGATCTTTCCGATCTGGACTCGATCGATTAACGGGACAGGGGGTATGTCGAGCACGCCCCCAATATAGTCCTAATGCAGTCAATGAAACTCCCACAATTCCTAAAACAAGATAACATTTATTATACCAGCGTGAATTATTATCACACTGTTCTTTCATTGTAGGCGGTAGGTCTGCTACCGCATCACTACCCCCTCCCCCTCCCTCTTCAGCACTTTATTTTCTTCTCCCTGTGTTGCCTGTTCCATTCCGCTAGTCGCTTCCCTGCAGCAACTCTCCCTGGATGCTTCGGCGGTAACACCACTTTCTCTACGTTGCGCTGTGTCGGAGGTGCCGGTGTTGGTGTAGGATCGTCCCTGACGGAGTCGACGGAGTCGTTTCCGGTGGGCCCCGTTTCCGTTTGCTGAGTCGGCGAAGTTGAATCCATTTTATTTCAGGTACTATATTAAACCCGATTTTTTTAAAATTTAAATGTTTACCCGTAATTAAACCGGTGGAAATTAGAGCAATCAGGGGCCCCCATGTGTACGCTATCCGTCCTGATAATCGTTTTATTTCACTGTTTAGAATAAAATCCTTTTTAAGATCAGTGGCATAGTTATCTCGATCATCGATTGGAACTACCTGACTTATTGCACGGGCTCCTAGATCTATGAAACTTTGAGTGATGGTATCACTTATAAGAGAACTGTATTTCGCTTCATAGACTTTAAAGGCTCGTGTTATGAATTCATCTTTCCAAGTTTCCACTTCTCTAACTGAAACTCCTTACCAAAAAATAACTTACTTTGACCACTTGCGATGACACAGAGTATTTTTTCACGTTTTGTCTCTATTATGGATTGATTATTGTTCGAAGGCACCGAAGGCGCCGAAGCCCCTTCGGAATGCGCTGCCATATTTGCCGCTGCCGATGACTTTATTAAATTCTCCATTGTTTGCAGTATGTTATCTATTCTTACTAAAAAATAAAAAATTCGTTTAAACCTGAATCCGAAATAAAGTATTAACATAGTCTGGAATGTTAGTACCCCTAACAGAACCGTACCGACAGGGATTCCGACAGGGATTCCGGAAAATTCTCCTCCATTAAAATCTATCTGTATATAGAAACACAAATAATGAGTACAGACCTATTCCCAGTTGCTTTTCAATTGAATAAGACGAGCGTACCGACAGTACAGCATGCTGATACCCCCCCTCCCAAACCGAATGGGGGAATAAAACCTATTCTCATGGACTTAGAAATATATGTAACGCCGACAGATAAATTTACTTTTCATCCACGGGATGTGTTCAAAGATAACGTAATCACTCATCGATCAGCTAAAGAAAGTAATGTCTGGCTGGGCAGCCCAAAGATGAAATACTGGGACCAGCAACTGAATTTCGCTGTATGGTGTAGCACTACTGGTTGTGGTATATCATTCGCCCATCTCTTCGATAAGAAATTTCCTCCGCAAATACGATCATTCTGCCGTTTTCATGTTTATTTTACAATACGTCGTATCCTTCACGAAATGGGCGTTGCACTTCCAGACGATACCCCCACCTTCAAAGCGGGCGACAATCCGTACAATCTCGTCCAATATGAACTTCTATGTACAGAATTTGGAAATATAAGTCCAACGAAGTCCGACTTTCGATATCGAAAAGGTCAAAATAAAGGTCTTGGTTATGGATATGAATATTACACTAATCGTGGGCCCGTTAGACAGCCAAAAGCGATATACAACGGTCATGACTTTTTCCTCTCCGCCGACGGAGGCGTTTTCTATACACATACAATTTTTGGAAAGAAAAAACATGTACTGCCCGACAAAGAACGACCGCACTACTATTTCTTCCGAAATGATGGATCGGAGGGACAATACAATAGTTTCATTCCTCTGAAGGGAGACTCGGGTCTAACAAAGGCTGGCCTAGCCCGCCTCAATGAAAGCCTTGAAGCCTACGTATATTGCATACTTGGCGCACAAGCTAATATTCGCAGTACCATTGTGGGTGATACTGGCAGTGCACAGCAAGTCCGAAAAGAATTCGGTGTTCTCCTCGAAGATGAAATTCGCAATACCGACAAAGTAATTAGTTATAGGCGATATCAAGACACAATAATGAATACTGGTGTAAAACTTGATATGGCAGTTTCACCCAATTTACTTCTCTTACCGTCTGAGATGGTCATTCTTTCGGGCCCGGCAATCTCGGGTTATAATAATGAATTGCAATACGCAACAGAATCTATGTCCTTCGGGGTGAACGGTGATATAAACACGGAAGTTCGAGAAAGTGCTGTACACGAGATGGAAGGAGGGGAGGAGGGGGGGGATCCCGTGAAGTGGCAGGACGAGCCCGGAGAGTCACCTCACAATGACACGACTCGGGGGCCTCCCCTCCCCTCCCCGGAACGGGCAGCATCTGCAACACTCGGCGCAGACCCTATTCACGAATTCGGCAAAATTGGTTTGTTATCTTTAGCAATATTCATTACTATTGTGTACAATATATAGATCCAGAGGAAATGTCAATATACGCTACCCCGCCATTCAACATGATTATAAATGGACCGACAGATTCTGGCAAAACAGAATTTATGTTGGACCTCCTCACCGGTCCGTACTTAAGGAAATTCGAATATATAGTTTTCATTTGCCCGACATTCATGATTAATAAAACGTATAATAGAAGATTCATTTTCACCGATGACAACGTGTTTATATTTCCGGTCGGATGCGATGCTGTGAATGATACACTAGCCTACGTACGGGACGAGTGGGCCGGCACGAACACTTTAATAGTACTCGACGACTGCGCCTGGTCCAAAGATATGAAGAAGCGCAGTGATGTTTTAGTCCAACTTGGTTTCAACGCAAGACACTACGGACTATCTGTCTGGGTTCTGACTCAGCAATATACTAGTATCAGTAAACCATTCAGGGCAAACATAAAGATGTTAGTACTATTTTACACATCGAACAAGATAGAGAACACAACTATTATAAAAGAACATGGAATGGAGTTTTCAGAACGGGAAGCCGTGGCCTAATCAAGCAATTGAAAAGGATAAAATTCAGTAAACTAGTATTTAATTTTCAGCATCCGTACGACATAAAATTATTCGTATAATATAGCAATTATGGAAGCTGAAGCCGAAGACTCCGCTGAAGGAACTCTTAGAGAATTATATTACAACCCGAAAACTGGTTTTGGAGGTGTACAAAAATTGTATGACGCAGCACGGGCCAGCGGACTGAAAGTGACCAAGAAAGAGGTGCAGGAGTGGTTAAAAACTCAGCTAACTTATAATCTACATAAACCGGTACCTCGTACTCATGCTACGGGCCGGCGCGTTTTCGTAACATCGATAGACTCTCAATGGCAAGCGGATCTCGTGGAATTCCCTCCCCCATTCGCAAAAGAGAATCGTAACATTCGATACATGCTAACAGTAATCGATGTACTCAGTAAATACGCATGGGCCAGACCGATACAGTCAAAAACAGCTGATGATACGTTGCAGGCGCTACAAGACGTGATTAAGAAATCCGGGAGAAGGCCCGACAAACTTCAGACAGATGAGGGGCGGGAATTTACTAACCGAAAAATGCAGGGTGGCTCCAGGAGGTGGGAATTCACTGGTTTCACACCTACAGTGATAAAAAGCTAGCGTCGTTGAACGTTTTAATCGGACGCTTAAGACGATGATGTGGAAATACTTTACATACAGACAGACACGAGAATGGCTTTCTATTCTACCAGAACTTCTTGAGAATTACAATAACACCGTACACGGAAGTATCAAAATGAAACCCAGGGACGTAACAGAGGAGAACGATTGGCAGGCATTTTATACACTATTCGGTCCTGAGTTGGCAGCCGGGGGAGCCAACCCTGAATTCAAGCCGGGAGAACGGGTTCGAATTACAAAATACAAGACCACTTTCAAGAAAGGATATTTACCAAATTGGACAGAGGAGATTTTCGTGGTTTCAAAAGTTGTGTACGCAGCTGGCTTGGGAACGCCGCCAGTTTACAAAATAAAAGATCTGAATGGAGAGGAAATACTCGGCACTTTCTACTCCGATGAACTTCAGAGCGCACCTTCAGAACGTGTGCTGACGAGCTGTACAGAGTAGAACGAATTTTGAAGACGAAAAAAATTAGAGGAAAGAAATATTATCTGATAAAATGGAAAGGTTATCCAGAAAGTTTCAATAGTTGGGAGCCAGAGGAAAATGTTATTAGAACTTCGTAAGTTCCTGTGCTGGTACTACGTAAGTACTACGTAAGTTCCTGTCCATGGTACTTGTCAAGTACTACGTAAGTACTAACGTAAGTATTTACGAAAGTTATTCAATAAGTACCATGGAAAAAGTCTTAATTTTCTTGAAAGCCGAAAGTGTCAGTTTACCACCCCACTTCCACCCCCCACCTGGCCAAGTATTTATCATGTACTGTCGTAAGTAATGTTCACTTACTGCATCTTTTTCGGCGTATGTGGATGAGGTGGTAACTCGGTTCCTGAACATATTAAGTTTGCAAGATCTTCAAAACGACTTCTCATGTTACCACAGTCCGTTCTTTCGAGTCCCCCTTTTTCAGCTTTATATATAAGTTCTGGTTGAAGTATAATGTACACAACTGACATGAGCCATAGACAAGTAACTTCAAAAAGTCCCTTTCAGAACCGTAGGGTTTCATAATGTCAAGTGCTCGTAGGTCAAACGAAGCATTATAAGCACACACAGATTCACAAGCGTTAAGAAGTTTGTGTAGGTTCTTTAGTGAGACTCGAGGTTGTTCTAGTTGTTCTTGACCAGGTGGGAAGTACGCTTTTTCAAGTTCCTCCTCCTTGAAACCGTCTATTAAAAACCCTGGCTGCCGCCGCTCCATGCAATTCCAAAGTCAAAAGCTCGTGGATATTCTACTGGTCCGACTGTCTCGGTATCAATTGTTGGATTAAGTATATTCTTGAGAACGAGGGGGTAAGAGCGTTCCGAATTACCAAACATGGAAGTCTGTAGTCGTGGCAAATTTCTAAGAAAGTCTGTTTGAACTTGTTGTGAATCTCTTCTAGTTCTTCTAAGGCGCCTATTTCGTACGACCTGGCTCGAGTCAACACATTCCGCCTGCAATAATCCCAAGGCATATCTTTGAATATGATAATGAAACTGGGTAAATGGTCAAATGCTCTAGAAACAATCTTTTTTTCTTCCGTTGCCACGCCCCGGATTCGAGAAAAAGTCAGATGTTGAATTATGGAAGAGTCACAAATAATGTAGTGTTCTGAAGGGGAGGCCCTCCTCCCAGCCTGACATTGTAACTAAGCGTATGTTCTATAACTGGTTCTGAAAATCGGCAATCGAAACGGGGGAGCGCCCATTATAAAGTCGGCAATGTTGCTGGAAAAACTAGTGTCAAATTCTGGTACGTGACACGGATCCAAATTTATTGCATCGTAACTCTTACCACTTCCAGTTGGTCCATTTATGAATATGTATGACATTTTAGGATACTATATCATAGAAAAAAATTTTTTAAAATTATTTTATTAAGATATATACGATAAGACAATGACAATCCTTTCTATTTCAACTGCAATAAAAATACTTGAAACCGGAGAAGAGAATATTCAAATCAGTGACGGCAAACTCATATTTGGTGAATCATTGGTAGATCCTATTATATATGTAGACAGTGAGCTAGAAGTGGTTTTCCCCATCGGACCTAAATATGGATCCAACGATCCTGCTACATGCGATGGGGTGTGTGTCCGTTGGCAACCGAGTCTTCAAAAGTTTACTGATTTAATAATATTCCGTACCTTAGGTGAAAGTTTCGATGCAAGCACTGCTAAAAGTTATGCTGCAAGCCTGGCCGCTAACTCCAAGAATACTACCGGATTTTACAATCCATCTAAAGTGTATCGTAAGCGAGGAGCGGGGCGCAGCCAGTGACGTATTTTAAATTTCAGTTTAAAAGAGGGGCTCACGATTTCGCTACATGTATTGATATGGTTCAAGAAATTGACTGCGGTTTTAAAACAGTGAGCCCGTTACTACCAGTCCGAGAAAATCCTGCTATTGTACCTCGTAATATCAGGAAAGGTAGTAAGATAGAATTCTTAGCATTTAAACCGCGCTTAAGTAAGCGTGCTCTTTCTTTCACTGTTGAGAGATTAATATTTTGTGCTGCGCCTAATAAACCAGAAATTCAAGATGTGGAAGAACTAGTCGACTTAGAAAGATTAGGTGAGATATATAAACAAATAAATGCTGACAAAATATTATAGTGGATTTTGATGACCTATCATAGAATAATTATTTTTCATTTTAAAAAATTTTTAGGATAGTATATATCATAAAGATTATTATGGCCCGTCGATTACATACAGCATTCAAGGAGCAGTTTTACAAAAGAATTTCCTGAAGTCAAGCGAGTCAAGGATATCGGGGAGCTGGTGGATATTGAAGGTATGGTCAAAGGGGGAAAGATGTACTCTGTTTATACCGAAATGGAAGTCAAATTATCGGATCCGAAAACTGGTAATACACAACCGCGTTCATTGTATGTTAAATTAAATGATACATACACAAAAGATGTAAGAGGATCGGGATTGGATGTGGGGCAACAATTAATAGATCGCTACGATCGTATGCTTGATACAATTGAAAATTTGAGGGTTCTGGTCTCGTTCTCGAGGAGATACTTAATTTTGAAGTAATTCTAGTAGAAGTTTTACTCGGGGCTGGCCCGGGGCTGGGATTCAACTTCCCAGATGGTTAAAAAATAAGCATTGTGTTAGCGATCTGGTGCTACCTTCGGGCAGCGAGAACTGTTTTCAATACGCCATCGTAGCAAGTTTAAAGTTGGCCGACCCCGAGTTTCGTGAAAAGAAATGTGGTCAGGTAAGGAGAAAATGGAATACGTACGCCCCATTTATGGCTGACTACTGTTGGGAAGGTATTCCCTTTCCTACGCCCGCCGATATGACTGTATTCAGGCGCTTCGAGCAGCAAAATCCAGGCATCAAACTTCAAGTATTTCAGATCTACGAAAATGATCCCGCTCCCCCGTCCGACATAACTGTGTTATATAGTGCCCCTGGCGGAGCCGAAGGTGAAGCCCGTTCCGAAGGTGATAGGAATCAAATAGCAAATATCTTACTGATAGTTGGCGAAGACGGCGGCCGTTCTCACTTCGTACCAATTACTGCGGAAAATCGCCTTCGTAATTCTCGTACTAATCGAAAGAATGAGCGCAGACGGAAGTGTATTTGTATGGTTTGTAAAAGAGGTTTTAAGTCAACAGAAGAATTAGAAAAACATCAGGTATACTGTGGAACAGACACTGCCCAGCCAGATTTCCTAAGGAAGTGTGTCAATTTGAAGGACATCGGAAGAAGGTTCCTTCTCCCTACGTCGTCTATGCAGATACTGAGGCAATTATTGAGAAGGGGACCGGCCGACACATTCCAATTTGTCTTTCGTATGTTATGGTGGAACGGGGGTGGGGGCGGGGACCTTCGGAACGAGGCCCTGGCCGACCCACTGTTTATGGTAAAAGAACATTCACAGGTCTCTCCTGTGTTACAGACTTTCTAAAGGATATGAAAGAACGGGCCGAGTATTATTCGAAATCGTATTATTGGAAAATAATACCGATGAGGGATCCTTCTAATTACCGGCGCGACGGATGTGATCCAGTCTGTATTGCATGTGGAGAGCCGGCAGGATACCGAGTAGTGAAGGAGGAGGCGACCTTCTATTGCGAGGGATGTCGCCCGTCGAGAACCATTCCTATCTACTTTCACAACCTCAAGGGATACGATGGTTCTTTTATTTTGAAAGAATTACATGAAATCGTTACCGAAGGAGATGATGGGGAAACCCCGGACCAGAGCCTAAAATCATAGCTAAGACGAGCAATGGAGGAATTATGGGTCTCTCGAAAACATTTATTTTTCACGCCTCAATTGTTTTGCCGGAGGGAAGAGGGAGATAAAGAGACGTTTCTTTTCTATAAAGTTTATGGACAGTGCTCAGCTGATGATGGGGTCATTGGCGAAGTTGGCAAAAACTGTGCCGGAGGAGGGTGGACGGCGGCCCCACTTTCGTACCCGGACATTCAAAGGGCGAAAGGTTTTTCCCCTACGAATATTTAGACTCGGTTGACAGACTGGGAGAGAACCAGCTCCCGGAGAGGGGGGAATTTTATAGCGAATTGACGGAAGAGGGGATTTCTGAGTCTGATTATGAACATGCATTAAGAGTATGGGACGAAGTTGGGTGTAAGACGATTCGTGATTATATGGAATTCTATTGTGAGACTGACGTTCTACTTCTTGCGAATATATTCGAAAATTTCCGTGACACATGTTTAGAAGCATATAAGTTAGATCCGGCCCACTATATGTCAGCGCCTGGCTTGACATGGGATGCTATGTTACTTTACACGGGTAATAAATTTAAACTCATTCAAGATGCTGAGCAGATGAAATTCATTCAGAGGGGAATACGAGGAGGTATCAGCCAGTGTAATATTCATTATTTACAGACAAATCATCCTGCTTACGGGAATTACGATCCAGAGAAGCCGGTGACCGAAATAAAATATCTCGATGCAAACAATCTCTACGGCTGGGCAATGAGTCAGGCAATGCCTACGGGCGGACTTCATTGGATGACGATGGAAGAGTGGGAGGAATGGGAAGAAGGGGGTCGAGGCGGAGCGGGTTCCCGAGCTGGCGGAGCGTGGGGACCTGGCGCCACCTTTCCACCAAGTTTTCTAGAAGTAGACTTAGAATACCCAGCCGAATTACATGAAGAACACAGCGATTTGCCATTAGCGCCGCATCACTATGAATTTCCGAGGCAGGGCGGTCGACTGATTACAAGTGTGATGGATAGAGAGTCCTATGTCTTACACTACAAGTTGCTGGAATTCTATCTTCGGATGGGAATGAGATTGAAAAAGATTTATCGGGTGCTTGCTTTCGATGAAGCTCCATGTCTCGCGAAATATATTGACTTTAACACTAAAATGAGGGCAAAGGGGAGACAGATTTCGAAAAGAATTTCTATAAGCTGATGAATAATGCAATGTTCGGTAAGACAATAGAAGATGTTCGAAAGTACAGAGACTTTAAATTTGTTTCGGACTGGAACGGCACGGATAGTGGACGTAAAAAGATTCAGAAGTATAATCCAAAGATGAAACATATAACTTTCATAACTTCCGAAGAGGATGGCGATTCCTGCGACAGTGCCCTACTGGAACTGAAAACGGATGAGCATAGATATGTAAAACCAGTTTTCATCGGCGCCGCAGTACTGGAACTTTCTAAGCTGCTAATGTATGAGACGCATTACAATTACTTTCGAAAGCAGTTCCCTGGAATACGATTAGCCTACATGGATACTGACAGTTTTGTTTACAGTGTACCAATACCCTCCCCGGATCCGGACGGCTCACGCGTCAGCACTTTCAATGATATAGTCCGAGAAGATGTTGAAAAGAATGGTGAGAAGTCTATATATGATACTAGTGGGATGAGCTCCGCAATAGCCCCCAACTTTCCGAAGATTAATAAAAAAGTGATAGGTAAATTTAAAGATGAGTTGAATGGTGAACCTATTCTTGATTTTGTCGGCATACGCTCGAAAGTGTATGCTTTTCGAACTCCAACTTCGGAGACGAAAAAAAATAAAGGGATAAAAGATGTTTGTGTTAGAAAACATTTGAACTTTGAAGACTATAAGGATCTGTTTGAAACTGGGAAGGAGCCCGAGCCGGCACAATTTGTACAGTTTGTACGGAAAAAGGCTGGAGAAATCCGTAGTGAAAAGCGTAGTAAATCATGATGGCGCCAAATGATATCAAACGTGTGCAGCTATACAATCCAGACACAGGCGAATGGCTGGCAGAAACATGGCCGATAGGACGGACGACGGGTCATGGTTAATATTGTAAAGACTTTAATCTACTATTTTCAATAGAGACCAGGGCATCACTGATAACATAAATGTGGGCAAATATATTATCATTGTGAACGTCATCGCCAACCTTAATTGAGCCATCTTTCTTCAGGATCTCAAGCTGTATTCCGTCCTTTGTGTTCATTACTTTTAAACCATTTCCATGAAACTCAATATCTTTAAAGCTACGCAGATCGATAAACAGACAGAATTTATTCTTCAAATAATCGACCTCATCTATATCAATTTCACACCAATCTTTATCTTCAGCAAAATACCGTCGTGTTTCTTTCCAAAATTGTCTTGGTATCATCTTCTGAGCGTACACTTTATTTGCAATGCCTTCGATTGATACAGACACAGATTCAATGGATGGGTTAAAGAAAAGTTCACTGTTCAGTTCTGTCTGATTCTGATTTTTAGTGAAGAGTATTGCGATACCTCTAATGCTACGTCGTGGTACATTTATATTTTCATTGATAACCGTGTCCGATTCTTTGAATGGGATTGTTCTAAAATAATGTATATGCTCGTAGAGAAAACTTTTCCCACTGTTGTAATAACCAGCAGTTGACCTCGCGAGATCGAGGTCAGAAATTGTCTCGTATTCCATTTGAATGTTTTTTAATTTATAATTGGTTGTAACAACCTGATTACTGACAAGTAATTGGGGGGCGGGTGCCAACGTAATTCCCATTCAATATGACTCCCTAACGCTTTTGGATATGCAACTCCATGGCCTGTCACGAGGGGATGAGTGAGACGAATAGCATATTTTGTTTTATATGTGTCGAAAAGTAACTTATCGCCCACGACGTTTTGATCTGCATCGGTCGAACCGCTTCTTAATTTTCTTAGATTTTCGTTCTGAATTCCATACAGTGTCATGTTCGTTCTCTCCTTTTTATGTTTGAAGAGATCGCGATAACATTCAATAAGGTTATATTTATTCAAATCGAAAAGTGTCTGACCCTCAAATGTGAGTTTCATACGCTCCACCAAATTTTTTGCAACATTTTGTACTACTCGGTTATATTCATCTCCCATTACTTCGAGATCAAAAACCAGGTCGAAAGTATCTGGAACTAAGAGTACTCCGCTTTCTAACTTCGGCATCGTATGATAAGTGTCTGGCCTGGATCTGCCTCACTTGGATTATGAGCAATCACGTGATGAGTTCTTTCTGACTTTGTTCCATTCGGTATTCGGTTGGTGAAAGTCGGTGATAATGTTCTATCGTACCCCATTTTCGTGTAATGTATATAGTAGAAGAAAAAAAGAAAATAAATCACATCTTACATTTCACTTCGTGTATATAATGACTTAGAAGAAAAATCACATCTTTACGTAAATATTTCCGTCTGCCTGAAAGATAAATCGATTACCTGTGTCGCGAATCAATCGAAGAACCCATATTCTTGGAGATGATGAGCCTCTTGGTCATCCTCAGTATCCTGGAATACAGCTATGAATTCTAGTCGCTTAAAGAAGTAGTCTTTTGACATTCCTTCACGAAAGCTAATATGTTATGATAAAGATTATCATCTTTGAGTCGGACACCTGGATTTGCTCGAAGTATATGTCGATTTACTCGTCGGAGTTTGCACCATTCCAATTCGACAGAGAAACCAAACAGGTCTTTATTTTTAGAAAGAAACTTTGCAATATTCTTTTCACCAAACATGTCGATGCCATAGGGGGCCATATATTAGTACATAATTTTATTTATAATGACTAATGTTAAACCTGTTAAAAATATCCATAGCTGTTCTCCAACAAATCCGACCACCGATCCTGCTGTTTTTAATAGAAAACTGACGAGGGAGCCGATTAAACCTGGTATTGCAGCAGCACTTTTTGCGGCCAAGGTTTTTAACCATTCACCAAATTGCTTTACAATTTCTTTCGCTTTTGTATATACTTTGGGCGGACCTGAACCAGACCCGCCAGTTCCTGCTCCTGCTCCCCCTCCTCCTCCTCCTCTAGTCACAGCCAGGGCAATTGTTGATATTGTCATTCCAAGGGCAGTCAGTATTGCAGCGATTGTAATACCATTTCGTTTAAATAATTCTGTCAGCTTCAGCCTCAGTGATAATTCTGGATCAGAAATTACATCACGAAGAGACCTAGTCGTAGCCAGACTTTCACGTGCCTCACTGATCTTACCATGTTCGTATTCAATTCGATCAACAATTTTAGCTTCTCTTGTTATGAGTTCAGCTAGTAGTTTCTTGGCTTTTTCTTTTCCTTGGGTGCTCGTTTCAGGATCCTTTAACTGTTTTTCAACTTCTCTTTTCTCTAGCCTTATTTTAACTTTTTCGTTGTTAAGCTCGCCAAGACGCATATTCGCAATCCTTAATTCATCATTAATAGCTTTATATTCAGGGTTTAGATTGTTCCATTGTTCGATTTTATTTTCAAAAGCTTGTATTTTATCTGCATTACCAGAAGCATCTTGCCGTAACTCTGTCAGTTTATCTTTGTATATACCCATGTCTTTTGGCGTCATCTTCTCAGCCGGTATTTTATCGGTTATCACATCTTCAGAATGCAATGTACGACTCACATTTTCGGACTCACTATATTTATATACTTCCTTACAATCGGATCTCTCAATTCTATCCTCCCTTCTCTTTTTACTGTCTTGAGCGTTCTAAATCCACGTCCTATATCTTTTGATAGCCTGAGTTCTTTATAATACAGCTTTCCATCCCTAATCTTTGCATTCAAAAATAATTCGTTTCGTGCTGCTTCATCAGTAATATTATTCTCATCTAAGAATTCTTTAGCCATTTGTATTCTAAGTTCTACTTTATATCTAGTCGTAGGATCTACCTGCGGGCTCCGCGCGCTTGAGCTATCCCGGTAAGGATCGACTTCTGCAAGGGCATTATCATCGTCTATAAAGAATGTTTCAGCAGTAGCGTCATCATCGTCATTTACATTTGCATCATCGAAATCCTGGAGTGGTATATCTTCTCCTCCTTCTGCCATATTGTATTTCTATATTACTACAATTATTTTTTATCCCCCTTACATATACAGTAAAAATGCACATCTCAGTTGTTGAAAGCGTTGAACAATTGGCTGATTACATAGAAAGAACAAGTGCTGCATATCGACGAAGTTATAAATTAATGGGTCGAATTGATATGGCTCTTAATATTACTAAGGGAATTCTTGTAAGCTCTGCTGTAATAGCGGCAATTCCGACAGTTCCGGTACTGTTAGCCTTAACTCCTATACCAGGTGTTGTTATTGATGTAATACAAGGGAAAACGGGTGTAGCAAAGAGACGAGAGAAATATAAACATTATTATGTTCAATATAAACAGCTGCTTACACAAATACAAGAAAAAGGTGCAACAACAGAGGCCCCGGGGTCAGAACTTATTCAGGACATATTTCATCAGGCGCTAGAAATTCAAAAACAAGAAGGATTTAGCCCACCTCTGGAAAGATACCTAAGACATTATGGATTGAATGGATATGAAATTTAGTTCGTACCGATAGGAACTTCGTGTTCAACATCAGCTAGACTCCGCGACCGGCCGGCCGGACTGACAACGGGGGTCCTTTATATAGGCTAGTTTGATGGTGATGACTCACACGGAATTTCCCGTACATGTATAAACATGTGTGTGTGGACTCAGCAGGGAATTTCCCCGCTTAGTTCAGGACAATGCACTGCGCGTGAGTTCATATATAGGTCAGGGTCACACTTTAGTTACATGGATGGTTAATTTTTCCTTCGCTTCATGTAGATAAATGAATAAAATGGGGTGTAAAATTCTTATTAATCACAGTTGTCCACCTTTTCTTTACTACTTACATTAACACACTGATGACGATATGAAAGAAGTAAATGTTCAAAGAAATACTCTGGTCATCTTCAGATAATTTTTTTTTCATTCTTAAGTCAAACCGCTGTTCATCAAGTTGGAATTCCTTTATAAACAACTCGTTTACAGCTAAAGGGTATTTTTAGCTGATAGTACTGCATGTCAATAGCATAGTAAATGACGTCATAATAAGCTTTCATACAATGTGAATGCCACCAATACTTGTTGAAGACATTAACATACGTGAACTAAATATTTTCCATTCACAGTCCATGGCGCTTGTAGTATAGTTACACGGCAGGGTGGACGGTCCCTCATCTTTACTACGTCAGAGCAGACATATCGACTATCACCATTGAACCTATTACCCACATGAGACTGTGCTTCCATAAATATTATGCGCGATATTTGTCATCATGATTCGGATTTATTCCAAAAACTCTGGATATCAAGAGTGTTCATGAAATTTGACTTGTACCATAGTCTGATAGGCCAATACATTAAAGTAACAGGGTGTACTGTTGACAAACACGTACCTTTCCGTCTCAGAGGACAATTATCTCTGCGTATGCCAGCACGTCTTTCAGGAAACAAATATTCATAATGTATTTTAAAGATTTTCATGGTAACATTTTCCCAAATTAGTCGCTCATTTGTTTATCAGTAACCTTACAGTAAAACTAAAATTCAAAGAATCCCCGTGTACCATAGTCAGAGCTTCACCCAGTGGCATGTTATGACGTCACAGCTGTCTTCTTTCAATCTACACCTTGGTATTATATAAATTCACGTATCAGATCCGGTGGTACTCACATGGAAAAGTTTACGAGTAGATGCTGCCCGAATGGCTCACTTTTTTCACGAAAAAAATCCCTAAAAATGGGTCGACTTTTCATCCGACAAAAACACTGAACAGGGGTCGATAACAGAGGAAATGTCCCCCTGTTTCGTATGCACTAGAATAATTGCCAATTTTGTCAAGAATATATCCCTAACAATGGGTCAATTTATGGAATATACATGGTAGATGATTTCGTCTTGGGCGGCGTACACCAGAATGAAAATATTTGGAGTAACCCCTCCCCCTATTTTGGCGTACCTCCTTGGGACCTCATAAGGTAAATGGGAAATATCGACTGGTGAGTTACATTTGGTATTGATCTGCCGGTGTCCGTAGATCTGCTAGCTGAGTGTCTGCAACTCATTTGTTCATTCGTGATCATTAGCAAAACATAAAATAGTATGTGTTCCCCTTGAAAGTGCATTCAAAGCTTAAGAGTCGTTGTGTAAGAAAAGAATAGATCATGTTGCAGGGAAAAAAAACCTCTTGAAATCATTGCCTGGTGAGTGTTAGGGAGTCTAGTCTTCACACTTCCCAGACTAAGATACATCTTAATGAAAATAAACTAACTAAAAACCTCACATTCGCAGTGAAATATGGAGAGGACAAGTTGCATATTAACGAAAATGTTAGAGATTATTTTGAAATTCATTCCTTCATTCTATCAAATAATTCCAGACCCTAAAGTTTCAAGGGATATACGATAAAGATTCCACCAGCTGAATCGCAATGAATATCTCCTGTCATTTAGAGAAGAATAATTTTACTCTCAACTGATTAGGCTTGGTTTTTTCATCCTGAAACACATCTTGAGAACTAAAATTGCAGAAATTTTATTTTATCTTTAGTTGTCCAGTAAACCCGTAAGTCATGACCACTAGGCCCTTCATTTGTTTCAATTCCTATTTTCCGATAAAATATAACAACTAGCTTTGCAGTCAGATAAATTGGACTGAAATATTTTACGAAAGAAGTTATACAAATAATGACATCATTTCATATAAATTCGGTCGAGAAATCCTCAAGTTCCTAATTCTTACACGATTGAGACATTCGACATATTATCAAATTTCAGCGATCGCATTCACATAGTCTTTACTTGAAAGAACCTCGAAAAGCCGTCATTTAAGATAAGGGGCTTACTGTTTTGCGAAACGGATCTTGAGATTTTATGTACGTCTTCCAACTTTTGTAGCAATCCTTTAATATAAAACTAATGTCTGAACATGAAATCTGTAAAATTACGGTAACTTGTGCTAATACAAGATAGAAACGAAGACAAACACATATCGTTTTAGAATGACAACGGTTTTCGATTTGATGGATGCCTTAACGCTGTCTGGTCATCTGAACAGTTAGTAATACATCCCGGATTATCACACTCCAAGCTTCATAACCTCGCCACAGTATTTTTAGCCCCCACCCGCGCCTTTCCTGGGATATTACCTTGCCATGTGATTCAGAGAAATATGGGTAATTTTTAGTAAAATCTTACAAATGAATTGGCTCATCCGAGAATAAAGTTGTTCAAAATTATCTTGAAATTGTACCCGTATGTAAAGCATAGCTGTTGTCTGTGTTGTTCCGCTGATGTCATAGTACACTTGGTCAATGAACCCACGTACAATATTATTATTCTGGAACGAGGCCAAGGCGTCCTCGGGAAGTTTCGGCTGTATTCGGGTGTTTCCGAGTTTGCTATCGTTTGGAAAGAAGTGCCATCTGTCTAATGCTGTGTTGCAAGGTCAACTCAAAGAACTAAAATGAACGGCAAACGAGACGGATTTTAGTGATCTGTGAGGGACTCTAGCAGCTTAATATTACTTCTGTAGTCAAAATGGATCTGAAGGGGAAACAATGGCCGAGGACAGCAAGAAATGTTCAAATGATATGACAGAAATTCGCAGTTGGTGGGAAGTGCCAGCGATCGCACATTTTTGCTCCTTGTTCCGGGCGGCTTTCAACCTGTCCGATTTCGAAATAGAGGTTAGTTTTGACTCAATTACTCATGAACTTTGACAAAACTAAAGTGGCTCTGAACAAATTAACGGTCATGTTAAGTGTTGTCTCGCACAGGAAGTGAAAATTTTGTACACGGGACGGAAGGCAAAGTGCCCAAAGTTGATAGCAAACAGTGAATAAATGATGTTTTTGGTGGTCATTTCAGAGTAAATGTAAGCCCATGTTTTGTGATTTCCTTTCCACTGTGACCGACTTGGCAGTATTTTTGTCGTCCTAACATTAAGTTAGATGAGGTATTTAAGGCCGATTGAAAGTAGCTGTGCGGTAGTTTCGAATTTAGTCGAGTTTGTCCTTTTAAATGGCGATCTTTCCGCCCTTGAATTTCATTAGTTTCTCCAAGGTCTATTGTTTACGTTCGCCTTGGGTGGATGTTTTCTGTTTATTTGTGGCTTATTTTAACAAGTTCTTCTTCTCGCTGCTCAGGAATTGGAAGAAGCATTTGTCACTGATAGCGAGGAAGAGACTAGTCCCTTTTTGGTGGATCTAATAGTGCGGCTTTTACGTGGTTGTTACCAGCGACGCGACATCACGTAAGTTGAAAACACTCGTGTTAGGACGTGTGTGTTCTGGTAGTTTAACACACACACAGCGATCATGACTGAAAAATGACTCCTCCATTCTTGGGTAAATCCCTCTAGCGGAGGATGAATTCCGTCTGTATGAAACTCAATCGTATGCTCACTTCCTTAACTGTCAACTTCTCCCACTCACTGGTGACAAAACATTGCATGGAATCGTAGCTACGTGAACATAAGGGCCGCGCTGTTTTCCAAGGTTGTTTGGGGAATGGCTTCGGCTCACACACACACACAAACAACAATGCAATGATCATCGACATGTTAGCCACAGTTGCAATTGCTTGAACGCGTGTCTGTGGTCCATCTCAACCAAACAGGCATTGTTTGACTATCAAGTGCAAAGGTTATGATACAGTTCCTTGTAAGAATTAAATTTATTGTAAATAATTACAGTAGGGGTCAATCTAGTGTCAGCTTAAACACAAAGTGTACTGTGCGTTTTAAGCACTTCTATTGTTAGGGGTGGCCTTCGTTTTTGTAAGCTGCATAGAAAGCGCACCAGCGCTGGTCTTCAACTTTTAAATTTTACCCGTCAAGAAAAGAAAAGCGTCAGTGTACGCTAGCTGTACAGCATACCGACTCAGGAAGGAAGAAATCTTCCAGATCGCAAGTGAAAGGAGAAAAATAATTTTGAAGTGATTGTTAAGTTTTCAGTGAAATTGTTCTATTATAGAGTGGGATGCCATGCTTTTCATCAAAATTGCTAATTTGGAATAAATTATAGGCTAATACTTCCCACACAGCACTGTGCTGAAATAGTGTACACTAATTCCCTTTATACTTACCATTAGTTTTCAAATTTTAATTCCATGAACTCAAGACCATTTCAAGGAAACCACAGAGAAGGGTTTTATGAGCTCATTTTGGGTTATGGACCATTTTAACATTTCACTGAGCAAACTGCACTCATAATTGCAATTAAACTAAATGACAAATTTGTTACAGCCTGAATTTTTGTATCATTGCAATCATTATAGCAAGTGACTGTACAGTATATTCCATTATGTAGTATATGAATGGCCCTAAGGAATAGATTAAATAGCTTCAAGTGTGCTCTGCAACATTGTAGAAAAAAGTGAATAATTTTTTAATCAGTCATGTATTTACACCTCCTCCCCCACCGTCTGCACACACACACCACGCACACACCAATTCTGTATTGCCTGAAGCAATAAACAGGTATCAATCAAGTAAAGTTTAGGGGATTACCCACTATTTTGAATGCTAATAGTACTAAATGCCTAATTTTTCAAAACCTCAGGCATACAATAGGAATGATAAGTAAGTTAGCGCTATCAAAGGACAAGCCACTTTGAGCAAGGTCACTTCAATCAAATTTTTAAAGACGCCTGGTAAACTGCTATTTCTGAAATCCGTAACACCAGAAAACGTAGAATAGTGTGAAAGATTTTTCACTTACTGTGTTTGTGTGTGTGTGACATTGCAAGTAGATCTTGTACTAGCTCTTTCAGTCTGTTTTGTTCTTTTGTCCGCTTTCATCTGTGTTGTTGGCAGCCACTGTTGTTGTAAGTCAGTTCTCAAAGTGTAAGGCTTCTTGAATTTTGTTCATCATAGTGACTTGGTTTTTGAAATTGTAAGTGTGAATCACTGTGGTTTTGTAAAGTTACAACGTAAAAGAAATCAGCATTTATCTTTTCCCAAAAACGCATTTCAAGTATCAAAGGATAAAGTTGAGCCTGCAAACCCCTTATTGCATTTCACTGTGCTCATATTTGGTTCAGGTGTTACAAATTTAAGCAATAAATTAGACATGAATTATTAGTCATAAAGTAGGAATTAATAAATGTATGATTAACAAACCAAATATCCATGAAAGGCAGTGGATGTTTATAAAAGCAATACATCAAACAGTACAACTTATCTGATCATGAAATATTGATGCCTGTACATGTAGTTCATAGGTTAAGTGAAAGCTACATTTGTCAAGGTGAAAAACTGAAACAAAGTATAAGCTAATTATTTTTAGAAATGGAAGGAACTACTGATCATGGACACAAAGGATTTACTCACAAACATCCCAGTAGTTCTGTATAGACAGAAATTTGTGAAGTTCCTGTTTTATATCCTTTACATCTTGTCAGTTTGTGCATGACACATAGTTTCCAAAAATGTAACTCAGCATTTTCCCTTTGTCATTGTCAGAGGCAGCAGAGTAGCTTTAAACTCTTTGAGTCAATTTTAGGATTTCTTGAGAATTTCTGAAGTCAGCTATGCTATCAATACATCAGATACTTACTTTTTCTGAAATCAAAGTGACTCTCCTGATGCAAAATGGCATAGAGGGCATAGTGCTCAGTCAATCCTCTTACCCTGTCATTTTCCAACTTTACTGTGGAAAACAGTGAAGTTGTACCAAATATAATGGTGGTGATGAGACATGTACTGGTAGTGACAATATACAGTACACATGCTGTATGAACTTTGGCAGTAATTTCCTTTTGATAAACACTTTGGTATATTACTCCCTATGTAGCTGTTGATGCAAGAATAAGACTGAAAAAAAACATAATGTGAAAATAGTACAAAATTAACTTTTGATTGAAAAATTGATTTCAATATTGAAAATTAAGAAATTATTGTAGAATTGGACATTCCAAGTTGATGTGTTGTCAACTTGTAAACACATTGCATTCTATACATGGTCTATGTAGTTACGCTCATCGTAACCTCACATTGTTGGTGCTACAAACCTGGCATTCATGCTTGGCATAAACAATCTTGTTTCAAATGTTTGGTTGATCAGATATGGTAAGTCTATTCTTGAAAATTTCTTACTATCTTCAAAAGTAAAATGCATCATTTATGATGACATACAATACTCAGTTTCAGTATTCTTAAATGATCTATCAATAATTCATCAGTTGCTGTGCTGTTTTGCACCCCATGGGAAACGTTCACCATGACCTACATACATATTTATGTATTGAACTCTCTCATTGACCTAGTTTTTATGAAACAACCACTGTGAAAGCACTCTCCTATGAAATGGGCTTACAACCATATTCATACTGTTGGTTACTATGGCAACATCAGTGTTTGGGATACCATAAAGTTTAATTGGTTTAATTTGTTACTTCTGCAGTACTTTATTCCAGTGTATTTATGTTTAATTTACTTTATTTCAATGTATTTATGTTTACGTGTACATGTAATCTAATTTTCCAATATGAATGTGTGCATCTAAACTTGCACCATAGTAAAGTGATGTATACTTTGAAATGCATCATGAATGACCTATGAAAGCTGCTAACATCAAAAACAACAAATCTTGAAAATCATTAAATGATATTATGTCACAGTACAGTGTCAATCTTGTCCAGTTTGCAAACATCAACGCTTAGGACACATGCAAGTTGCATGTAAGGATCAGATGATGATACAATAACAATGTTTGTAGAAAACCATTTCTTCACTCTGAATACATGAATTAGTAATAGTAGCACCAAATACTGCTTGATGTGCATGTGTATTGTAAGGTATGAATGATCAGTGCCATCACTCCATTATGGCAAGTGAATTGCAACTCACACATTGAACTGATACAATGAATCTCGGAGAGATAATGTCTGCCTTTTTTGAGTCATCTAAGTCTAATATTTGCTGTTTGTAACATCACTCATGAGAAATGGCAACAGTGCTGTACAAATACAGTCCAGTACAAAACATTGTCCTGTTGATTGCTGAGAACATGTGTACATGTATACTGTGAAAGTAGTTCATTGCAAGATGATGTAGATGTATGTCAGGTGACAAAATGATGAATGTACCGCATACACGGCAGTTTATGTGGACGTCCAATCAGTGATCATACTGGTCCGCTTTCTGAATGACACATCACTTTTCATTTTCATTGCAGACCAGCAATTGCTTTCAATTCTGGCTTTCCTTGTCACTGACTGGAATATTATTAAAACTTGCATCACATGACTTGTCTAATATCCTTATGAGTCTGATACAGTGGTGGAGTACAACAGACACACTAGCAGTAAACTGTTGAATGCTTCCTGCATTAATTAAAAGTGGGGCATCAGTTTGATACATAATGGTTTAACATAGAACACTTTGTTTACTATCTTCATCATTTTATTTGCAGAGACGGAAACATTTAGAAAATGATAGGTCTCACCCAAGGCTGACTAATTCTCTGGTACATTCACCCTTGAGTCATGACTCATTTGTTTCAGATCAGTTGCTTCAAATCTGTCCGTTACTTTTGTCTGCAACAGTAGAAAGATCAAACCATTTGTATGTGTACGTAGCCCACATCACAACAGAATAGTTTATTGTTTTGTGTACTATTCTTCGCTAAGATGGATAAGTTCTGCAATGACATCTAAATCAAAATCTTTTTTTTTTCAAGTTGTAGGTACAGGTCAGAACCTGTGTAATCAATAGCATGTGATCAAGTAGTCAGACCAGCAGGGTAATTGGATATATGTATGCTTAATAGTTAACTGTAAGTTTTACCAGTAGAGGAAAAGTGAAATAGTATAATTTATGATGTCATAGATTGAACAGATGTGAATTTATTTAAATTCAAGGTAATCAATAGCATAGGTCAGACAGTATGGTAGTAGTATTATTTGCTACCATACATACAAAAGGTATCTGTATGTAAGTTGTTGCCAGCATCAATGTATTCACTTTGTCTATCTGACACACTTTACCAAGATGGACCTCTTTGTTTAGGTCTTGAACCCTTTACCTACAGGGTTAGCGGTAGGATTTTCAAGTTAGTAGCCACACTTACTCAGTGTGGCTAATTTGGTCCTCATTTTATTAGCCACACGCAACTTTCATTAGCCACACATACTAAATGCTGCAAGAAATATGCTTCAGTCCTTCAAGTTTTTGATGTAATACATTCATAAATGCATACACACACACATATATATATATATATATATATATATATATATATATATATATATATATATATATATATATATATATATATGAGATACATGAGACTATACATTTCTTTTTTCACTGCAAAGGCTACACAGACAGTAGACATGATCTTTAAGTAAACTAAACATTTGTAAAAACACATTCAGAGACACACAAGACCTTATAAACATTTTTCAAGAACAATCAAATCATCATTATGTGATTTGGGAAAATTGTTCGAACTCAGACCAAAATAAAATGAAAAAGAGTAAAATATTGATGAACATGTTACATCCTCATCTATATATACTCTTTTGTTGTTGATTTTGCAAAACCTGTATTGTACTTTATGATCAAGATCCCCAATTGGGATAGGATTTCAATAAAGGCTTACTTCACTTTACTTTACATGCCTACCCTACTTAAACCCCGATAAAGAAGGTGATGCGCGTATAATAGATCATTACAGTTAGTAAAATTACTTTTCCGATCAGAAAAACTATTAAAAGGTGTTACAACAATGAGACATTGAAGTTCCCGCGACAGCATCGTTAGGAAAATGGCACGTTTTGCCAGTACCTTCATGAATCTGTGTCCCTCCGTACCCCCGTTACCTAAATAGAATAGTCCCACTCCGCACATCCGCCATTGTTATAGGGCTGTTCACAGTTTACGTCACTGTTCTCTCTCATTAATATGCAAAAATAAATATTTGTCCGCATTTTTAGATTACGCTTTTGAAAATTACGCATGCAAGAACGACGAAAATACATCTCAGTGGGCGACTGCTAGTGTAACAGTGAATACTAAAAAACATATTCACAACTCAGAGTACAAGCTGCCAAAACAGCCATGTATGCAACATTGATAAAATTTGTCCGCATTTCAAGCTGCGTGTCCGATGTCGCGCGCGTACAGCTATATTTAGTAACACACCTGTAACCGTGAACAGCACTATTGTCACTCAAGGCCACCATGCGACGTTGGTTTTCCTTCTCTAAATATGCAATTTCATTTGTTTGACGCTATTATCCTTTCATCAAAGAAGAGTTTTTACTGGTGACTATTACAACTTTCACTGCTCTGTCATTGTTTTCACAAGATGTAGACCGTTTGATATTGCAATGTCGACTTGCTTTTTTGTGCAGTCAATGCACATGCCATGCCAGTTAGTTTACGGTTAACGCGGTTCATACTATGCTGTTGATCGACAGCATACACGACGTCTTTGTTTCACGTTTACTTTTTTCAAGTTATGATTAATGTGGAAATTTCACTAAATGTCGCTGATCTAGGGATTGTGTAATCAGTTTGATTTGATACTGCGATATGAAATACTGTGTCAATAAAGCTCGGAATCGTCACTGAGTTTTGCTGCTTTTGGCTATGGTTGTCTATCTTAGTATCAACGTGATCGGAATGCCAGTTCATGGAGATCGAGATCGCGAGAATGTAATTGTAACTGTTTTCTGTATTTTGTCTTCCTTTACAATTTCCAGTAAGTGCTTAACTAAAGATTTTTTTATGTTGTCTTATATCAGTGGAAAAGCATTAAGATTTGGACAGTTTAGTTTTATCAATTTCGACTATAGAAATCAGCTGTCGCCACGCTTTTGAGATCGTGGCGATTGCCGATGAGTTTTTGTTCGCCACAAACGAGTTTTAGTCGCATTTTGCGACTGTGGCGACCTCTACCGCGAACCCTTACCTATTAGACAGTACATGTATCACTTTCCCATCTGCCAAAGTCAGTAAAAAGCGGTATTGAGCCAAAACCATTTGTATTTTCACCCATTTGGCTTGGTATGTTATACATGTACAGTAGCTTTAGTCTGTAAAAATCATGTTTACAGTATCTCTGTCTTCAGGGACCTTCAAATCTTCCAGATTTGGTTAAAATTCACCATATGGGACATGTTTTGCTTCACTAGGTTTAACCAACTTGACCTGATGGTGAAATATGAACTTTTAGGTAAAGGGATAAAGGGAAGCTTTTTACCAACTTTATCTCTGATTGAATTGTCTAACTGTACACAAATTTCAAAGCAGAACAAATAAATTTAAATAACATAAACAAAACAGTCAATGTCAAGCACCACTAAATGGGAGAACCAGGGATTGAACATTGCTCCCTGAACTCAATGTTGAAGAGTTGACCTAGCCAAACAGGTCCATACTGCACTTTAGACCAAAGACCACAGCTGCTTTACACAGAAGTGTATGAAAGAAATACATGTGAATTGTGCTATTGTGTTTTGATGTCTTAACTCAACCAGTGTACTACTTTGCTGTACTATTCAGTGTATAACCAGCAAGATGACAATTATCAGTTGTGCATGGCTTAGGGGCCGTGGATAATTAAAACATGCGCACGGTAAACGAAACTAAGTGCGTTTGGCCTCAACCGCCCTCCCTTAAACAAAAGTTTGGAAGTGCGAAAATTCAACCAAGCCTCATTCTGTATCTACATCCAACAATCGGTAATTACGTCGCTATGAAATCACACATACTCTACCGGCTGTCCCCCCCATACCCCCTCTAAAATCAATCTCTGTTCAGCGCCAACTCAACAATGACGCAACCAATAGAATAAAATGAAACTATGTATCCAAAATGATTGTTACGTTATTTTACTCGTGCACTGATTCACAAGTATGTCAGAAGAATGCTGGTGTAGCGCCGGTGCCGTACTGGCTTGGTACACGCCAAACAATATAGCGATATTTTGCGATACAAAAAAACGTGTAGCGAGATGTTGCGATAGGAAAACTTGTAGTGCGATTTTTGCGCACGGTAATCGAAATACAGCCAAACCCCCTCCCCCCTAAACACAGAAGTTGCGTTTACTGTGTGCGTGTTTTAATTATCCACGGCTTAGGCAATGTGTTTGTTTAGGGTGATGAGATGTTGTACATTCAGCAATGCTTAGAGGGATCTACAGTCAATTTAACCAAGGTCTCACTGTGTCATTGAAACTCTATTAGGAATATTACCAAGGTCCCACACCTGTTTAGCTAATGTTCTGTAGACTGAGCATCTATGGGTTTGTATAACTCTGGTTTAAAACAAAATACACAAGAAGTATATGTAATGCTTTGAATATACATGTAACTGTATTTGTTGCAAACAAAAGTCATGTAAGAGTCTTCAAACTCATATAGATCAACAGAATACAAAGGTCATTTTGTGAATTTTTCCAGTTTGTTGTTTTGACACTTCTTAGAAATTGTACCAGTCTCATAATTGATGCATCAATTGTTATTTTGTCTAAAATGTAACATAATACATACAGATTAACCAAAGGGTTATTTAAATAACAATAGACCATCCTTGCTCTAATACATGTAGGAGTCACCTGAGAAGAAGTGTGGACAATTGACTATGTGATTAATGATATCCTAGATCCCAGCATTGATATGTTTTCTTAAGTGCTAAAATTCATGTATCAATAATAAAGATGACGTCATCAATGGTATATATGCCTTGTTGCATATGATCTAGCTCATCTCCCATTGGTACTTGATGGTACAACCTCACAAACTGATCTACATGTAATTCTTGGTTACAGTAATGTCACTGTGCTATTACGGAAGAAAATTTTTTCAACTGTTTCATACTGCTACATCCATGCAATGATCTTTTAGTGTTCAGTTTTCAAGTCTTTGCAAAAACGTTGTGACACATGAAAAGAAATCATACCTACATTACACACACAACTACTGCAAATGTTTGTTTTTGATTCATCGCAATACAGAGATTGTGTTCGCTTTTACTGAGGAATAAAAAAGCCCTCGTATCATGCATTCAAGCATCCTATAGAACCATATGGCTACCTTTATAGCAAGCAATATGGAAATTCAAATTGTATACTCAATGAGAATTTTATGAAAGCAGTGTCCAAATATCAAATTAGGTTGTTTCAATTATTTGTTTTACTGACATACATACTGTGAATCTTGGAATAGCAACAATGACAAATGGAAGGGAAATAAAATGTGCTGTGTGAATTTCTATACACAATTGTGCATTAATGGGCTGTGGACAGATCCTCTCTCATATCATAATAGTTAAAACACTCATGAACAGTACCCAGTAATACATTTGACTTCTGGGTAATGAAATCCATTAATGGAAACAATATCAATACGATTCGTTCCAGATACATTGCACACTTTGATTTCAAACAGTGAATCTGTGTTTGTGAAACACTGGTTTGTGTTTTGAGCAGTTTATCTTGTGAAACAAACTAGCCATCTTTCAAGGGAGATTCTTTTGAATGCTTATTAATATTTATAAAATGTATATTCTACAAAATTCTAGAAAAAGCAAGTAGTACTGCTGCAAAGGATTACAAATCATGGATAAGAGAGGGGTTCCCTGTGTATGACTGTATTATGTGCAGTTCACTTGGTTGTCACTGTTAGCAATACATGGACACATATAGAAGTATGTACATGTTGGGTTCTCCCATATTTTGCTATGCGGCTTCTATTGTATTATCTCTGACCTGTACACAAGTCCTCAACATTCATCTTCCCAGCCATGTGTTGCTGACTGGCTATGCAAGCTTTGCTGGCTGAGCTATACAAGTCTTGAAACAATCAGAACAGGCAAGGGAAACACTATGTATCCAACCAATGAGGTGATGGAGCCATGAGTGTGAGGAAGACCACGCTACATTCTGCCTTCCATAGCATCAATATAATGGTCACAGTAGTTGAGAAGACATACAGTATATTTCAGTTCTGACATTGTATTTACATGTATTTAAATTCAATCCATCAACAAACAGGCAAAGGCCTATTTGCAAGATGAGGTACCCATAACCCACTGCCCAGTGGAGCAATGAGGAGTTAAAGTGCCTCACTCAGGAGCACAACACTGTACTGGAGTCTCAAACTCCTCTGAGTTTGTTTCTCTGGACCTACTGGTTCTCAAACTCACTGGTAGATGTCAGATACCCTAACCACTGGTCCACAGTGCCTTCTAAATATATGATTATGCGACTTTTTAAATATGAAGTCACACTTCTGTTATAGATCCTTCTCAGATAAAAAATCAGGAAATAATAGTGTATAACTAATGCTGGTTAAATCTTTGTCACTAAATTAACATTTAAGAATTGCACAGCATCGTCAGTTTTCAACCAAAATTGAAAATTTGTCTGTTGTGTGCATGTATTGAGTTCAGCAGGTGTTGTAGTCAGAGCCCTTGCCTGGTCTGAGGCAAAGTTTTATCAATTCAGCATTATATTGACTGTATTATCTACTTTGAGCATTTGAAACTTTGCCCAGTTCCAAATCTGAATTGCCCATTGAACATTGCTGACACAAGTACCGTATCATATCATGAAAACTGTTTCAATTCAAATATTGGTGTTATCCATGTACAATTTGAAGCAATGGTGACAGTAACTGATATCACAGTCTTTCATCCTGTTAATTTCAGGCTTCAAGTAATTTGTAGCAAACATTGTGAACATTAAAGGCGGAGCCTCCCTTTAAAAGGACGCAAGCTATGGCCGCGTTCATTGTGTAAGTGGACACCAAACAGGCAACACGCAGGCACAAGCTCCAGAAAATATCACTTTTTAGTTTTCCCTGGCTGCAAAAATACAGACAGACTGCCAAGCGGTCAGCGCGAAGTTGCTGCCAATCGAACTCTGTGGTTATATTCAAAGTCTAAAGCGACTGGAAGACAATTTTTTAGGAAATTCGAGCGTTTGTGGTGGGGAATCAATGACCGTTGGCGATTTGACTGTCAATCAAAAGCTTGCATAAATTCTGTTTGCAGGATTAGCAAAATGTGACAAAAGGTTGAGATCAGTTTGTGTAATCAATGTTATAGAAATCAAACGTCGTACTGGCCAAGTAATTGACTGGGAGGAGAACTCTACTAATGCGAGAACCTGGGATTGAAAAGTGCGGCTTAATAAATAAACTTTCCAGCAGTGTATGATAATGGACTCACCATTAATTTCACAAGTAGTGAACATAAATTATTTATAATCACATATCCATGAGCCATAAGATAAGCACATATTTAAAATGTTTTTCATCATTTAAAAACTTCACTTTCTTGAGAAATGAATGCTGAATCTGTTTCCATATCAGTATTGTGTATGGATATGAAAACCTTGGTGAAATGCTGTGAAACCATTGTAAGTCACAATTTTTACAAGGTTATCAGATAATACTTGATATGGGACATCTTTTATTGATTTCTATGTTGTACCTGGATGAAAAACAATAGCTTTCCCATGGTAGGTGCAGTGATGTTGGTTACTGTTGTAATCAGTTTTACCCAAGGGATTCAGATCAATTCCTGCTTTGCCAAAAGGATGGCAGTTGGTAGAATTAGAAGATCCATTTTACAACTCTTCAGTTGAAGATGCCTCAGTTAGTGAGCCAAAACTCAAACCCTGGTTGTACCTGGTTGTATTTGACTTGAAATGGTGGTCCATCCTGTGGCTGGTGGTCAGTTTGTCACCTCCTTTGAAATACAAAGAATATTCAGGAAAAATAGTGATCTTGCAGAGATACAGATACATGTAGAACAGTTTTATGAGTGACTCATAATGTCAAATTTTCACTAAAATTTCAAAACTTTTCAAAATGTCTTCAAGTTTCAAGTTGAATAGTGGAGAATGGTCCACTAGTGCAACTACATTGTACAAGCTATCTTTAACTGTAAAGGCTTTACATGATAAAACAGAAACCCCATTATTGACTTACAATGTAGAGTTAGCAAGAGGGTAGCATTGTGGTGAAAGAATTTTATGATCTTTACTTCACTGGGTTGATAAATAATGTTATTGACTTGGTAGTCAATCAATAGGGTGACTCAGTGTCAAGGTCAGCCTGTCAGCTTGGTGACTACATGTATGTACAGTGTATTGCCAGAGTAGGAGACAGCTAATCTTGTGTAACTGACATCTAATTTGCATTTGTGTAGCTGTACAATGGCTGCCATTGAATAACAGTTATGGTGTGAAAGGTCACAGGTGTGTTGTGCTGGTTACTCAGGTATCCAGCTTTACAAAATTCCTTGAATGAAATATCACCACTCCAAATTTTATTTACACACCATTTCCTGTCTGAGTATGAACATGAGATAGTTTTGAATCCATGTAAACTACTTGATGGATCATGTTTGCATTTTGAGTTTAGTTAGAAAATTTTCCTTTCTAATATAATGATTAAATAATGGCGGTTTCTTGTTTACCAAGACAAATCAAGATAGGTAACTTGTGTTAAAGTTTTCACAGTTTTATTGATTTATTTCATGAAATTTGTGAAAGCAAGTGGTGATATTTCATTCAAGGAATTTTCTTTATTTCTGCCAAGTCAGTGCAGGCCATCATGGTGCCAAGTCAGTGCAGGCCATCATTGTTTTGTGCCAAGTCAGTGCAGGCCATCATGGTGCCAAGTCAGTGCAGGCCATCATTGTGCCAAGCCAGTGCAGGCCATCATTGTGCCAAGTCAGTGCAGGCCATCATGGTGCCAAGTCAGTGCAGGCCATCATTGTGCCAAGTCAGTGCAGGCCATCATTGTGCCAAGTCAGTGCAGGCCATCATTGTGCCAAGTCAGTGCAGGCCATCATTGTGCCAGTGCAGGCCAACGTTGTGCCAGTGCACCTACAAATCATGTTTATATACCTGTACCTGTGAAGATGCCATTACTAGTCCAACCTGTAACACACTTGGTGTGATTCATCTTACAAATTACCCAAGTTGCAAACTTCAGCATAGAACTGTACACTCCATTGTATGAGTGACAAGCAGAGTTGGGGAAAATAAATTTTTTGCTCAATATCACTTTTACTGACAATGGCAGAATGGTGAATGATAGGCCCTGTAGGCAAAGGATTAATTAACAGGTGGTGGCCTTCATGCCAAAATTTAGAAAATATATACACTGGGGTTCTACATGGGGGATTTTAAGAGGTGCCCTGCAGTTCTCCAGCCGTCTATTCATATGTTAACAACCATGCAAAAAACATTTACAATAAAAGAATATGTAATATGTGCATTGTAATGTAAATTGGCTTTTCCTTTCGTTTCTGTGTTTAAAGTACTGATAAACACCATCAGCTAAACCATAAACAGCTTGGTTAACATTTTTGTCTCTTAGTTGGTTGCTTAGGCACTAAGGGAAACCTAGTTAAATAAGGTGGAACCTCAGTAACATTGCTAGTGTAATTGATCCAACAAAAACATGAAACACATTAACCCTTTTCCTGCTGAGCGCCCTTGTCCGTTATCCTGCCAAGTCAGTAGAAAACCGCCCCATAATATGTGCCTGCAAAAGATTGGCTCTCCTGCATGTTATCCTGCCAGGCATTTTGGCAGAAATCGCCCATTTTCAGGGTTGTTTTAGCTGTACTTATACGTGTTAGACTTCGATAATTTCTACATGCCCGTAGACAGGGAAGGAGCTCAAGGGTTGCTGCAGAAAAAAATTGAGGTCACCGGCTTTGTTTGCCCCGTGGAGTGCGTCATTTTATTGCCGTTTCATGTTTATTTTTTCGGAAATAAACTCCTTCAGTATTACGCACATCCGCTAGGCACAAACATCACCTCACTCGTCTGTTAGTCAGAGACCCTGAGGGTCGTGCTGGGGGTGCAGCAGCACCGGCAAACCTGTCCTGTTTCCCCAGGGTAGGGTCAATTGAATACGTACCTTCAACGACTTGGCAGTGTAGCACAAAAACTACGTTTTTGCCGTTGTATTAACGACATGGCTGAGCCATTGAAGCACAGCTCCACGTAGTTTAGCCAGCTCAGTTGGGAGTTGGTTTACGAGTGTTACCGTTCATTACTGACTTAATCGAGTGGTCCTCAGTCAGGTACGGGTTTGTACCGACATGGCTTGGGCTGCAGCTAACCAGTGATAACCATCACTACACCCAAGTCTTCAGTTCACTTTTGCGATGCACGGGTGCAACGCAATATGCTTCCATTGTTCTAGCCATCGACGTGTCCACATGCCTGGCAGCCATATTGTACTGCTAGCTGGTTTGCATAACAAAAGCAGTCCCTGCTAAATGCAGGCGGTATCCCCGTAGCAGACTACACATTGACCTTATTGACCTTATGAATTCTCTGTACGCAAACAGCGTACGTAGTTACCAATGCGTGGCAAGAGGATACGTTTGCCTGCAAACCAGAGCCAATACTTCGGACGATGGAATAAATAAAAAATCCAAAGCTACGTCCATTGAATGGCACGGCCAAGGCGGTGAAGGACGTTGCCTGGCTTGAACTTGCAGAGCTGAAGCCCAGCTTAGTACGTCGGACACCAGTTTGTAATGGTATTTCCGAGTCGTTCACATCCGTTCCATCGGAGGAACAAGTGGAGCCGTCCCGTCAAAAATACGTTCTCATTTTCAGTCACGCACAACTGAATAAGTGACTTTCGTCTCGCACCATCGGCATATCTGCCAAGTCATTTACAAGTAGTAGCCTTCTAGATTAGCATTGCCGAGTTGGTCAAGTTCGGCAGCAATCTCTATAGTGCCAGGCAGCCAAGTACGTCCACTCCGCCAGAAAACGTCACCATGCTATCCTGCCAAGTCCGCTAAAAAGCGGTAAAAAAAAACCAGCCCCCCTCGGGTGTGGGGGACTGGCGGACAGGTTTCTGCACCTTTCCCTGTCTATCGACTCCCTGCGAACCCATTTCGAGGGGAAAAGGCGTTCCTTGTCAGAAAACCTCTCCTCGGATGACCCCTAAACACACAGGGGATAGCAAAACGTAGTGCCGTCGACTTGGCAGGAAAGGGGGTACCCAAAAAGGGCCCGATTTCCACCGGGTTGGGAGAATAACGGTCACCAGTGCTTAGATTCTGGCTACACCGAATTTCAAGCGGATTTTCACCGACTTGGCAGGAAAAGGGTTAAACAAATCACCCATTTTTATGTAAATTACACTCCTTTATAATATCTAGCTGATGGGATCACATAGTTTATTCTTCTGAAGTTCCATCTTTGTTAATTAAGAAGTCAAACCAATACAATGAAAGCCACGCCTGTGTTAATCCTTTATTAGGACTGATAATGTCTTCAATTAATGATGTCTTGGAATAGATATATCATCAACCACTCACAATGAATAATGCATCAACTGCTCTAGAGAAATAGACCTTGACACTTTTCATTAATTTCACTATTTTAATGGAATAGATGAGATGATAATGTTGATTGAACTATCTGTTGAATCAAGTATTCATCCCTTACAATAATGCTTTGCCTATTCCAAGACACAAATGATATCTTTAGTGTTAATGGAGATCATTATTTTCAACACAGCCCAAGGGAAAATGATTAAAAACAATATTATGATATTGGAAGATAACATATCTGACCTGATCAACAAATTATCAAATACAGAAGGTAATAAAGTCTGTTTGCCCTTGGAACACAATGTATGAATTTATTCTCTGGACCTGTTACTGTACAAACCAAAATTACCTGACTGGATGGATCCATCATTTTAGTTCAGTTTCTGTTTGGTCATCAAAGCATTTGTGCTCAGAGACCGTATAAATATCACACTATTTCCTCGAATCATTTTCTTTGAAGAAATCATGCCATGGTACAGGAGGTACAAACTACAGTTTATCCTTTGTCCTGTCTAGCCTGCCACTTCCTCTTTTTCCACGTCAGTAAATAGTAACATTAGGCCAAATCTTACGTGTATTTCCCCCAACACTTTGCATGTAATTCATACTGGGTCAAGTCTGTAAAAATCGTATTTACAGTATCTTTGTTTTCTCTTGGCCTTCAAATGTTCCAGACTGGAAGATCTAGTTGCGTGTATTGGTCCCTGCAGGCTACAGTCACAATAAGTTTTGGTTTAGGTTGAAGTTTGTGGAGATCCATACACAACTGAATCTTTCAGTTTAGAAGTGTTCAAAACTTTGTTAAAATACAACTTACTAGACATGTTATGCCTCACAAGTCTTAACTCAATCAACTTGACTTTGTAGTAACATATGAACTTGGTTGAGATAAGGACATCAGATATCTCTAAAGGGAACAATTTATTTCGCTGATAAAATTTTCAGTGGAAAACAAAAGATTGACAGAGTGTTGACAAACGCTTTACATACTGTGAAGTATCAACTAATGCAAGAACCAGGGATTAAAAAGTTTGCCATTAATAAACTTCTCAAAGCACAAAATGGCATTATGAATATGGTGATGCTGATCACACAAACTCAACATTTGTAGAGTATAACCCTGTGATTGTATTATTTTCTGAATTGCAATATGCTTCTTACTTAAGGGTAGAGGACTTGATCCCAGGGATCGAGTTTGTTCTAGTCTGTAAGAGGATTACAAAGGTGTCATAGCCTTTTGTTTTCCATTGAAATTGTAATCTAATAAGTGAATTTCCTGGCAAGACAGTGTGACTATTAGTGCAAGATGCGAGGTATAATGATATTCAAATATGCAGATTACATTAATGAGCATTGTTTCGGTATTTAAATTCTATGCCAATTACCCTTAATCAATGTGGAATATTCATGTACCTCGGTTCTTGCATTGTATACAATGTGATGCCTGAACCATGCCTTTACAGTGCGGTATAACTGTACTCTGTCAGTGTCTCCAAAAGGGTCAGCTCATTAACAATACAATAGCATTCAAAACAACATGTTTTGCAGATGATCTTTCTTAAGAAACACAATGTTTTTTGTGTCCATAGATTACCTGCCATAGGTGTGAAATATGCTCTTAATGTCATAATGTGTTTGAAATTATAACATTAATTCCTCACAGCCAATGTTTCTATCCACCCACTTTGAATGGACTCAGGAAATGAATAGTTGATGAGTCATGTGACATTTCACTGGAAACCCACAATGAAATAGAAAACACATCTAATTGTAGTGACACAGTAACATGCCAGATGTTGTACCGTAGTATGAAGTAGATGACACACATTTCATACACTGTCACACCCATTGATAATTGCACAGGTCCACTCTCAGTGTTGAAAACAAAAGGACTGTTTCAAACTGTGAGTATATTGGAAGGGTGAACTTGACTGAAATGAGATAGCTAAATGAGCAATTATCTAACATTAGATCTTTGCTGTGGAATAAATTAAACGGTAGATGATATCAGAAATTTAGCATCAATCAATAATGACATAGTGGAAATTGGTTTGTTTGTACAAGAAATTGTGAGTCATTTACTTCGTTCATACAGGCAAAAATTGAAACGTTTCAGCGACTTTATTTGTGATTTGTAAACACAGGGGATTAATAGTTTGGGTCCGCTCGTGTCCATACTCACAAAATTAAGCCATTGTTTTGATATTTAAGACGTCTTAATGCGCCTTCTCGAGTTCAAAAGGTGTGTATGGCCAAGCATACTGCATAACAAGATGGCTGAAACGAACGATGTCGTACTGGCTGTAAAGAATGTGAAAGAGGCTCCCCACCGAACTATCCAAAATGTTTTTGTGTCGAGTTTGTGTTTTATTCGTTTCTAAATTGTGTTCCTACATTCTTATCCGATTGTTTGTGTTAATAAAAATGTTTGTTTCGCCTCGCCATAAGCTTTCCTCACACAAACAAAACATTACCGTCCACACTAATCCAAACTTCCCTACAATATCCGAGGCGAAACAAACATTTTTATTAACACAAACAATCAGATAAGAATGTAGGAACACATTTTAAAACGAATCAAACACAAACTTAATGACTCAATCGAATATTTTTGTTCCCAATTAATAAATCATATAGACAATCTCAATTCTCGGTTTATGGCAATTTTTGTCGACTGATAAAAGTCTTTTCATCTTCAACATTCCATTCTAATTTCACCTACGGTATATAATATCCTAACCTCCTGTGACTTTCCTTCTAAACGTTGATTTGCCTTGCACTGAAGAGATGCTGTATTTTATGCCAAACGATGAAAAATATGTGAAGAAATAACCATGTATCAGTCAGTACGGCAGGCGAAACCCGGACGGCCATACCGATTGGGGACAGAGCAGAGTAGATCGAAACGCAAACGGGGTGTTATTATAGGAAAGGTGGTGACTTATTTTACAGCTGAATAAAATGCTGTCTCTGGTTGTGTAAGTCTGTTGATCGAAATATATATTTTGTTCCCAGTTGATTAATCATGGGGGATGGCAGTCTCGATCTCCCCTTTATGGTTCGATATTTACTGACTCGTTCCCCGGCTCTCATTTTTGTCAATCAATGAAAGCATTTTCGTCTTCCATATTCAATATTACTTTGACCGATGTTACATCCTGACCTATACTGTCATTAGTTTTGACCAACGTACAAAGATATTGCCCATGCGTCCGGCTGATGAGATGTTTTGCAAAACGGTGAAGAAATGGGGGCCCAGGAGACATCGATGTCAGTCTTTCCGGACTGTTTACATGTAGCTAATAGGGGATATCAAAGGAGATGAATCAGTTAGTTGAATAAAACATAACTTTTCGGACTTATTTTATGTCAATTTTGTCAATGTCGGACTTTTGATTCAAGAGAAACAGAATCACCTACAGAGATGTCTGTATTAAACACGACGAACAATTGGGAATAGTTTGTTATGCTACTGTCGGTCTCAGTCGTGGTGTCTCTCCCATAAAATTTCGAAGCTATAGGTCTACACTTGTCGTTTCGATTCACAGGTAGCGGTACACCGATGACCAGATATTGTACTGTTCTGAAAACTAGTCTAAGCAATTTTACGACACTGCACTATTTGCCATCGTGTCTCCCCGTGAACGTCCTTGAATCTATGGACGTGACCATTGTTTTACTGCGCCCATTAGAGTGTAAACCCCTGTTCGTTACCAGCAGAATACTTTTTAAAGTTCTGTACATCAGTGTACACTGTGTGTATAAGCCCTAACCTAGTTTAATTCAATTACGGAAAGGTATTAAAGAATAAAGGTCGTTACAGTTGCTAAAATTGCGAGAAAAACGGCACTTTTTACTCAAATAGTCCTATTCACAAGCTCTATTGTTTTAAATCACGTCCATGGTGTGCTGTTGATTTTCATTCTTTCGTGCAATTTCATTCGCTTGAAGCAATTATCCTTTCATTTGACTGCTCTGTGGGACTCTTCTGAATATGTGTTTTGGATAAAAAGAACTCTACAGTGAAAGACATAAACTTCGACGGTGATAGGTATACAATATCGGTTCTCGACGGTGATAGGTATACAATATCGGTTCGATGTGTGAAGATATACAGATTACAAGTTATTTTAGAAGTTCTCAAAACCAGTAAAAATAATTCTGCGCGCCACTTATTGATAATTTCTTCTTGTGAACGTCCTTGAATCCGTGACCGCGACCATTGTTTTCGAAGTGTTCGACGGTGGATGATCGGTAGATTAATGAAGATATATGTTACTGAACTATCGTGTGATTGTTTAATAGCATGGTTAGGTAATAGACGGTGTAGTCTGTAGAGGCGATACGGCGAAATTCCACGGCCCAAGGGAGCGTACATCGCATGGTTTCTTACAACGAACCATAGACAAGCCGTCGTTTCCATAGCTACTACGTGAAATCCGGCCTCACCGATGTCCCGGGCCGATGTCCCTGTCCTGATTCGGAGAACAACTTTCAAGCTGCGTGTTGAGGTTCAGATGTCCGATTTTTTCATATTCAAAAGGCTTATTGATTTACAGAGAACGCCTGTCTTGTTTTTAGCTTTAACTTAGCGCAAGATGGCATTGAAAATTCAAAGCCAAATAGCCAGTGGGAAAAAATAGACGACTCGCTCTCACCAGCGGTCGAGGTCGCAATGAAAAAAAAATCGAAGTCTCTGAAATCGGTATCATTGCTCCGCCATGTTTATTTTTGGTTGTACGGCCAGTTTAAAGTCACAGACTTTCTTCAAGGTAAAGTTCATATAATTGCCATACCGCGAAGTTCCCTGTGCATTTCAATATGTCTATTTGGAAGCAAAAGCGCCACGGACATTCGATCGATGGTGATGAACTTTCTCCAGGGCGTGACATGTCACCAGTTACGAACTTTACCGGTTTTCGATACGAAATATGCAATATATTATCAGCGTTGTTCACGTTGTGTTTTGAGTTTGATATGGAATATAACAGGAAAACACTAACAATTAGAGTGACGATAGAGACCATGCCCGATACGGAAAAATTGACATCAACTACTTGCAATGAGCAGTGAACTGAAACTTCAGACTGATATATAAATGTCGACAATATAAAACATTGAAATGCCGGAGAGAGAGAGAGGGAGAGAGAGGTTTCACGCGGTCGCGAACTGATTATACTCTTTCGGATATGACTTCGGTGTAGACGATACACAGACATCGAAAATGTACACCTACTTTCCAGAAATTCGACTAATCTTATAATAAAGAGTGGAACAAATCCAAAAGTGTTGGTGGAAGTAAATCTTCAGATGTTGGTTTTCTAAAGTTAGTTATACCACTCTTCGCCTCGTGCCCATTGTTCTAACCATGCTCTCTAATTTCCATAACCGAATATTTTATAATTACCACCTGGCTTTCTTTTGTTTAAAAAGTGTCCGATTTACAAGTTCTAATCTTTTGTTTAAAAAGTGTCCGATTTACTAGTAAATCCGACAGTTCTTTTGTTAAAAACTGTCCGGTTTACTGGTAAATCGGACACTTTTAAACAAAAGAACTTGTAAAATGGACACTTTTTAAACAAAAGGAAGTCACGTGGCGAAGAGTAAAAAAAAACAAATGCGAGACATTATACCAGAAGAAATTTATTTCACCATTAAGTACAGAGGAAAGACACTTTAAAAGAATCACCGGACTGAATTAATTTTGCACGACTGTACATCTCAAAATGAATTACAGGTCACCGTGAAATAACGGTATTGATTGCAAATATCACTTCTGTGTTAAGGTTATTGTTATCACGATCATTCGAAGCTGAAATTTAAGACTTCAAAGTCAGTTATCAACACTGAATGTAGAGGTTTCAGTCGCCTTAGGTAAAGTTAAATCTAGCTACAGGCAAACACACACGCAGTACCACAGTCATTGTGGATCTAGACATATTTTTTTTGTACTTGCAGTTTCTGTTGCGCCTTTCTCTGACGTGTAGCATGGTCTTCCGATTGTGGCCGTTAGCACTGGCATGACAGGGGGACTTTTCTTTTCCATCTTTGGCTTTGGTAGTTGAAGTGCACCTGATACATCTTCCATTTGTACTTCATCCGCCATATCGATATACGTAGAGCGACTCGGCAATTGCGTGTATGCTGCTCAAAGTTTTCGACCCAAATGAGCAAAACATGACTCTAACATCAATCTGCAAGCACCTTTTCACTTCATTCAACCAACCAACCAATCAATCAAACATAATTCATACAATTCAAATCAAACCAGGTGCTCAACCACGTCATCACACTACAATAGCAACACAAGTCAACTTCGTTTTATCCAATCATGCTTTATTTTTTTATACTTTCGTTCAACAAGGTGTCAAAACGCGTCAATGTTTTCCAGCCAAAGTTTCAACTTGCACTGCACTAAAATTACAAATAAAAACATTCGGTGTAAACAAGGCTCTAAAACTCGCAAATTCGTGGTATAACACGGTCAGCGAACTCTTAGTCGGCGGTTTACGGAATTTAACGGTACAGTTTGCCATAAAACTCCTCGGCCCTGCGGGCCTCTGAGTTTTACTGGCAAACTGTACCGTTAAATTCCGTAAACCGCCTCCTACTCGTCCGCTTACCTATAGATAATACTTACAGAAATATGGTCGTCATAGTCTTCTTTTAAAAACTATTATCTTCAACACCACGTTTCTTATGATCGTTGATGTCATTTTTTATTATTTTTACAAACTTTCAATGCATCAAACGCTATAAAGACTATCTCATCTGCCTGTCAAGGAGTTACAATATATTTCCAAGGGCTGGCACACGATGTCAACTTACGTGTCGTCCGTCGAGCGGCCGGTGGCAGTCTCACAGATTGTTCCGTTTGTAATCGCGGCCACTTTGATTTTGATGTGACACCAACGTGCGTTTGAGGTTTTTTTTGTTACGAAATTTGTCGACCTCACAAAATTTCACAGTCCATGCTTTGAAGCAGTCTCAACATGGCAAAAATGTCTCGCTTAAATTTCATCCTCGTCGTTCCAAATTAAATTCGACCACTAAATTATTTCGGCAGTTTTAATTTCCTATTAATTCGACGTTTTTCAAATCGTAATGAATTTTTTCTGGTCGAATTGATAGGGTTTTTGGTAGCAAGCTTATCTCTTCGTCAGACCAGTATACCGCGAGATGTAGTACTGTGTTCGGCAGCCATGGCGAAAGTGAATATTGTATATTGGTTGTTGTTTGTTTTATGTTACAAATACCTGTCGCGTGAGGGCGTTTGAAACGCTTCTGAAGCGGCTCAGTCTGTCCACACAGCGATTTGCGGATAGAGTTAATCCCTACAACGGCTCTGGTCGGGCCGACTAAACCGTCTCAAATCTGAAACGCTTCAGAACCATTCGGAGTGTCCACACATAACTTTCTGTGTCAGTATTGGCCCAGAACCGTTTCAGAGACGTTTCAATGGCCTGTGTATGAACGGCATAATTGAAATATAATGATCTGTAAACATTTTAGTTCTTGATTACATATTCTATTTACATGGTGTTAGTTCTTTGTTTTCCTAAATTTTCATGATGTCAATTTGTTATATGATGAAATTGATAACCAACCTGCATGTGTGAACCAATAGGTGCACACATGTACCAGTAAGATACTTGAATATGGTTGTACAGGGATGTAATCCCTCATGTGGAATACAAAACACAAGTCAATATAGTGCGTTAGCAGTAGTCCTGGAAGATTTATTATACAGCATTCCCTGAAAGACTTATTGTGCAACATTCCAAAAACTCTAATTATATTACATCAGCATGTCAATTCAGCCAAAGCAATGTTGTGATCACAGCATATCTCATGCCAACTTTTGTAAAATTGCACAACTAATAAGAAACCGGCCCCTCTACTGGCATAAAAGGTCAGTGCCTAAAACAAAGTGTGTTTAGATAATGGAATATATTAGCTACATGACTAATTCAATGATTAAGTACATGCAGATATGATAAGTTGTGGAGATAATTGAAAAAGCAGTGATCTGAAATTTTACTTTAACTGTGTGATCCCTCAGCCTGGCCTCAACTAGTGGATAGGCAGTGTCCAGGGGGTGACTGTCCTCATACTATATGTGTAGATTCTGTAACTGGTAGATAGGCAGTGTTCAGGGGGTCACTGTCCTCATACTATGAGTAGATTCTGTAACTGGTAGATAGGCAGTGTTCAGGAGGTGGCTGTCCTCATACTGTATCAGGAGATTTTGTGACTAGTGGATAGGCGGTGTCCAGGGGGTGACTGTCCTCATACTACATATATATGAGTAGATTCTGAGTGAGGAAACAATGGTAAAGATTGCTTTCACCCACAATACTTTGCAAATTACTAATCATTACACTAATATCCCTAGTTGAAGCTGTATCTAAATTAATGACCTCACACTTGCCTTGCTTTTCAAAGGTATGTTGTAAACCATTTGCTTCCCCACTTCAAGGCAAGTTTTTTTAAAACGTATGTTTCCCCAAACAGTGCAGTTCATTGCATATAAGATAACTGAGTGAAAAGTGATATGTACATCAAGATATCAGGAAACTGGTAAGAAGTGCAATAGTTTCCCTATAACAATGACTTGCGACAGAAATTGATGTTACTTTCATTTCATCAGCAGTATACCATGTCAAAGTCGAATCAGTAAAATCAAGTCAATTTATTTTCAGATATGAAAAGTATGAGTTGTATTTACAAGACATCATTACTCATCGTATGCATCGTGAAGAAGGCAAGGTGAACCCTCTTGAAGAACAGAAATTTCACAGATTACCACTGAGAAGTAAAGTTGAAATAATTCATGCATTGTGTAACTACAGATTAGATGCAGATGATGTGGCTGATGTACTCAAGGTAAGTTGATATTAATAACATCTCATATTTCAAGGAAGGCCATGATTCTTGGACTATCATTTGATTTGTGTGTGTATATGTGAGGGTGATAGAAAAGTAGATAGTACAGTGTGTAACAGTTAAGATGTTCGTGTTTATTGGGACTCTGGACATATTCAGCCATCTAACAATTGTTATTGTGTAGTTTGCTTTGTTCAACTACTCCAGTTTTGACCCTCCATTTAAATTTAAAACAAATGGTAGTTTTGAATTCAAAGCAGATGTAAAGCTAGAGATAGTTGTCTATCCAGTGAGCTAATTTGTAGTAAGAGTGAGTACAAAGAAAATGATGTAAAGATGTGAGAGGTATAGCAAAAAATGATCACCTACCCAGTTCACCTAATATATTGTGTACTGAATCTGTATGTTTCTTGTGAAGAGATGTTTGCAATGATAGATGAGTAGGATAAAATAATGAAACACACAAGATGAATTGATAGGAGAAAAAAAAGTGTTGATTGTGCATAGAAATTCAATCCTTCATTGCACAACAAGACATGGTTTTTGTAGGTTTTCAGAAAAAGAGGACATTTATATTGAATGGACAAAGATAATACTGCCATAATAATAATGCAAAAGTGTCAATACGAAAAGGAAAAAGAAGAACGTCCAAAGTTATATAAGAAATAAAAATACTTCCATTGATGTAAATAAACTGAAAAAAGTGAGTTCATTTGCCAGGGTCTGGAAGCTGACAGTTTACGAGTAGAACCACTGGGACATGATAGCAAGAAGGCAACTTATTGGTATTTTTATGGTACAAGACTTTACAAAGAGAATTATACTGACCCTGATGAAGTGAAGAAACGAAAGAAAAAAGAAAGGTAAGATATTCTGTCTATGGACCTTTTGATTGGTTGTTTTAGAGTCTGATGTCATCAGTCTTACTTCATGAATATGACACTGAGATAGCTGCTGACGTGTATCAAGTCAAACAGATGTGCAAAACGATTAAAGCCGCAATTTTCAATCCCAGTTTTTTTGCATTAGTGGAGTTCTCCCAGTCAAAAACCTGGCCAGTACGATGTTTGATTTCTATAACATTAATTACACAAACTGATCTCAACCTTTTGTCACCTATTGCTAATTCCGCAAACAGAGTTTATACAAGCGCTTGATTAACGGTCGGTTCAAATCGTCAACGGTCATTGATTCCCCACCACCAATGCTCGAATTTCCTAAAAAATCGTCTTCCAGTTGCATTGGAATTTGAAATATAACCACAGAATTCGATCGGCAGCAGCTTCGCACTGATTGCTTGGCAGTTTGACTGCGTTTTTGCGGCTGGGAAAAACTAAAAAAAGTAGCATTTTCTGGAGCGTGTGCAGGGTTCTCCCCAGAGTTCCAAGAGTGCTGGACGGCTCATTAATATTCATGAGCATTAATATTCATGAAAAACTGTAACATTTATATGCTTGTATTTTTACATTCTTAGGGCTTGATATACAAATAATAGCCAATTCCACTGTATCTTCAAAGTATTTTTTCAGTTTTAACTGAACAAAACAGAAAGAAAACAATCTTTAGTAGTTGTAAAGGAATCTTTTGAAGCTTCTGAAAAATAATGTACCACTTTTTTGTCATCATTTTCCTGTGCTTATATCATCCCTTACCACTATGAAGTTTGGATTACTATTGCACTGTACCAGCATCCAGTGTTTTTTCAAATGACCTAGGTGGTCTTGTTACTGCTCATGCGCAGACTCTATAGAGTTTAAACCAAGAGCTTAGGGGTTGGCTAATCGGCCATAGTTTTGAAAGTGGAATTTCTCGATGTCAAATTCACTTCAATTGCTTCTTGATAGTTATTGTAGAATGGGAAAATTCACAAACAGAGAGGCTTGTTGCCACGGACAAGTAACTTTTGGCTTATTGACCTGAAAAATAAGTGAGTGTTCATTGATAATTCAAAGACTGGATTCGTTGATACCAAACTTGCTTGTGACTTTCATTGCATGCAGTCTTTCCACAATGCCACTCATTGAGTTTGAACTGAACATTGAAGAGTACGTTTTAGTTAGAAGTCCTGTTCTTTGTGCTCATTTTCGCTTCCGTACTTCATTTTTGTGGTGTTATAAACCTTGATACAAAGCAAAAAACTTCAGTTTTTCTCCTTCTTTCGATCGTACAGAGATACTGTGTGACAGGAAAACCGTGTCTAGTTCATTAGGGCGATGATCTTGTGAACGTACGTTCAACAGCTGAACAGCTTTTCATATGCAAAATCAGCGTACGGTAATCAACCAGTGGTATTGTTTAAATAGCATTTTATTGAAAGGCATTCAATAGTACTATTGTTTTCATCAACTCTTCATGCAATTTTATGAACTGCTTGACCTCAAAAGTGTCACTCATAGACATTCATGTTGATTGTTCAAAGCATTGAACTGCAAGTGCCGGTCGGTCACTTGTCAATGCTGGTCGGAAATTCTGAGTGCCGGACGGGCCCGTCCAGCGCCGTCCGGCGTGGGCAGAACCCTGTGTGCCCGCATGTTGCCTGTTTGGTGTCCACTTACACAATGAACACCGCCATAGCTTCGCCCCTTTTAAAGGGAGGCTGAGCCATTAAAGTGATAGATTTGCATCTTACTCTCAGAAATGTAATTAATAAGCAAACACTAGAGAAATAGGAACGTAGAGGCAAACTTGGACTGTATACGGTGTCCAATACTGATGGATTTGCTAGAAAAAAGCCAATACCTGTGGATTGGCTTGAAATCAGCCAACTTGCACAGTGGTCAGTACAAGGGATTGGCTAGAGTTCAGCCTGGCTATACATTAACTGGTAGTACCAATAGATTGGCTAGAAATCAGCCCGGCTGCTCAGTGGTCAGTACAAATACATTGGCCTAGAGATCAGCCTGGCTGCACAGTGACCAATGCACTGGCTAGAGCTCAGCCCAACTGCATAGTGGCCAAAATGTCTTGTGCATGAGACAAATCTGGGCAATCTTCCAATAGGCAATCCTTTGAAACCACCCAAAGTGTACGTTTTGAAATACCCACAAAGGACACCATGCCTGGGGTGCCTGGAAATGGTCAAAGTGACAGAGTAGGTGTTTTGTAGGACACGTTGGGTTCCTTCATAATTCTGTTGTTTTTGAATGGAATTTTTATTTAAGAATAAAACTAGTATCCAGACATGTTTGGCCTGACATTCATTTAAATAAAATCCAGGTTATTCCAAGGAAAATATTCATTTGTGAGTTCCAGCTTTCTATACTGTCTGCAGTTACAAGTTAAATTAGGTAGTTTGTGCCTCAAAAATGAAGGACATTAACTTTTTCTTAAAGAGACTTTCAACCATTCTCTTTCAAAATCAAGAATAAAGATTGGTGACCACCATGGAAATTTTAGCACTATAGAAACAAATTACCCAATATTTACTGATATTTGAAATTCAAAATGTGGAAGAAATTCTAGATTTTCACAAAGTGAAGCAAGTTAAGATTTTATTTAATCCACAAGGTTCAAAACAAGCCCTCAAAAATAATACAGTGTTCGCGCTACCGCTCGCCAGACGGCAAAATGGCGAATTGATTCCTCATTGGCGACTCAGACGGTCAGAACAATCGCCAGACTGGCGACTCAAAATTTGCACGTTCAGTCACTTTGTTCTACGATGTTCTGTTGCATTGCGTGTTTGTTTTACTTCTTGGGAAGTCTTTCACCATAGTACTACCGTACTCATCTAAGTATAAGCCCCGCCACTGTTTTCAGAGTATAATGGGTCGTACAAGTTGGTAAAATTACTTTTCAGATCAAAGAAACTAATGGGACATCGAAGTTCCCGTGATAGTATCGTGAGGAAAATGGCACGTATACATGTACTTGTGCCCCTCCGAAATGTCCCCCGTTACCTAAATAGAATAGTCCCACTTCAGTGACGTCCGCCATTGTTCACGTTCACGCTGTCCTGTTTTCCCGGGAGGTTGTCATAGTCTAAACATGCAATTTCAGTTGTTTTCAGCGATCATCCTTTCATCTGTGAAGAGCTTTTACCGGTGACCATTACAATTTTCACTACTCTGCTGTTGTTTTCACAAGACACGGACCGTTTGATCTTGGAAAGTAGATTTGCTTTTACGTGCAGCCAATCCCGGCAGCCAATGCACATGCCAGTTCACGGGTTCAAACCATGCTCTTGAACGTGAACGGCAGCATACATGATGTCTTTGTTTCACGTTTATATTTTATTTCAAGGTATGATTCAAGCTGAAATGTCACCAAAATGTCACTTTTATAGCGAGGGATTGTGCAAACCAGTTTGATTTGAAACAGCTTTGTAAAACACTGTTTACTTAGCTCGGAAATTGTTACTGAGTTTTGCTTGTTTTGGCCATGCACGGACGTGTATCAGTATCAGTACTAGTGATCATGGCATGCCATGCCACGTTCATGAAGATCTTGAGGATGTTTCTCTTTTCTGTATTTTTTTGTACTTCAAAGTTCAAGTGGTGATCAATGGTCATGCATGAGTTTTGATACGAAGCATTCTTTTTATTGAACTATTAAAGCAGCACTGAGGATACATATGATGATGAGAAAGTGGCAGACTTCTGAAATATTTGGTTATGATTACTCTTGAGTGTTTAATGATATCACCTTTGACCCTTCGAGATGAATGTGTGTGACCCTTGACCTCACCTCTCAAAAGAAAAATCTGGCTACTTGTGTTCACACTGTATTAGCCAAAAAGGCTAATCAGCTTGAGTAGCCAGAGCAAACCCTGATAATAGACCAAAAGAATTTTGTAAAACTTTGAGACTCCAAATATCTGTCCCCGAGGCACAATGTGCCTTAAAGTGACAGGTTTCAAATTCTAAAAACGTGGGAGAGTAATTTATCCAGGGTTTTTCATTTGAGTTTTGTGACATTTCTGATGCAGAGAAAAAGAGAAGAAGAAAAGGAAACGTGAACTAGAGAAAGCCAAGAAGAAAAAACAAAAAGCCAAAGAAAAAGCTGCAAAACAAAAACAGAAGAGAAAAGAAAAGGAAAAAAAGAAAAGGGGACCGAAGAAAAAAATTCAACAGCAAAGGTAAATAGATAGAAGAAGAATACTTGTGTGAGCTGTCAATCTTGCAGTGTTTGCAATATCAGTGGTTTGTTCGCATGGGCCGTGTAGATTATGGGATACTCAGTAATGTAGAATGTGAAAATGTATGGGATACTCAGTAATGCAGAATGTGAAAATGTATGGGATACTCAGTAATGCAGAATGTGAAAACGTGTGGGATAGTCAGTAATGTAGAATGTGAAAATGTATGGGATATTCAGTAATGTAGAATGTGAAACTGTATGGGATATTCAGTAATGTAGAATGTGAAACTGTATGGGATATTCACTAATGTAGAATGTGAAAATGTATGGGATACTCAGTAATGTAGAATGTGAAAATGTATGGGATATTCAGTAATGCAGAATGTGAAAACGTATGGGATATTCAGTAATGTAGAATGTGAAAAAGTATGGGATACTCAGTAATGTAGAATGTGAAAAAGTATGGGATAGTCAGTAATGTAGAATGTGAAAAAGTATGGGATATTCAGTAATGCAGAATGTGAAAATGTATGGGATATTCAGTAATGTAGAATGTGAAAATGTATGGGATACTCGGTAATGTAGAATGTGAAAATATATGGGATATTCAGTAATGTAGAATGTGAAAAAGTATGGGATACTCAGTAATGTAGAATGTGAAAACGTGTGGGATACTCAGTAATGTAGAATGTGAAAATGTGTGGGATATTCAGTAATGTAGAATGTGAAAATGTATGGGATAGTCAGTAAATATAGAATGTGAAAACGTATGGATATTCGGTAATGTAGAATGTGAAAATATATGGGATATTCAGTAATGTAGAATGTGAAAAATATATGGGATAGTCAGTAATGTAGAATGTGAAAACGTATAGGATACTCAGTAATGTAGAATGTGAAAATGTATGGGATAGTCAGTAAATATAGAATGTGAAAACGTATGGGATATTCGGTAATGTAGAATGTGAAAAAGTGTGAAATACTCAGTAATGTAGATTGTGAAACTGTATGGGATAGTCAGTACTGTAGAATGTGAAAACGTATAGGATATTCAGTAATGTTGAATGTGAAAAAGTATGAAATACTCAGTAATGTAGAATGTGAAACTGTATGGGATAGTCAGTACTGTAGAATGTGAAACTGTATGGGATAGTCAGTAATGTAGAATGTGAAACTGTATGGGATAGTCAGTGATGTAGAATGTGAAAATATATGGGATACTCAGTAATGCAGAATGTGAAAATGTGTGGGATACTCAGTAATGTAGAATGTGAAAAAGTACAAGTGAACTGTGAATTACCACTATTGACAACAGAAACTGAGAATGTCACCTTTGATAAAGTGGATAACAGAAACTGGAGAAATGAAAGGACCTTGGCCAAGCCATTGTCAACTATCTTTGTTCCCCTGCTGTCTAGGCTGAAAGACATTGAATGCTATTAGTGTAGACAATATTTGTACCTCAGTAATTGCCATGTTTAAACAGGAAGCAGTTTTCCCAGTTCTTGTTTACTCAACTCTTTTCTACCTTGAAGACTTTACCAATTGGATTTTTTGTATATGGGAGATATTTCACACAGTTTAAAAATGTTTGTATTATTCATTCAAAGCATTCTTTCCAAGCAATGGTACTGATTCCTATCTGTTTACTGTGTACAGCCTGTCAATGATAAGACATTGTAGTGTAGGTGCCATGTGTTCTTGATCAGATTTGTGTCAGCAAATTTACAAAACAGATTCAGTTTAAGACAAAAGACAGCAACACCCTTGTAATCTTCTTATTGCCAACAACAAACTCATGTCTCAGGGAAAAAAACAAGTGATTTAAGGCAGAACGCAACTCAGGGACACGTACAGTATTCAGACTCTCAAATTTTTCCAATACTTCCCTGCTCTACCATGTGTGAGGTTCATTTTAAAGCTCTTGGGGTCGTAACATTTTTGACAGTCATAGTACTTTTAAATCAGAAATTTTATTTATCCACATAGAGTTAACACAGGGATGGCAGTACTTTTGATTTTAAATATTGGGGAATGTTAGGTAATTTGTTTCTCCAGTTCCAAACTTTGCATGCTGACCCCTGATTTTTAGTCTTGATTTTGGTAAGAGTGTGGTTGAAAGTTTCCTTTATGAAAGTGTGAGAGAAAGTTTTGTAAGTCTGTCACTTTTTAGGTTCACACTATAATACAGTCACCTCTATGAGTTGGCCAACATCTATTACTTTCATTAGAGAGTGTTGACTTGTATAAAAGGACAGTTGGAATTGAAAGACTGAATATTTTGAACTTTTCTGTATGCAGACAAGAGAAACAGCAGACAAAGTCACCAAGGGGACGTAAGAAGAAAGTCATAGAGGAGCCAGATGAAGAAGATACAGAGGATGAATGTGGAAACAGTTGCCAGGTAACAAGGTCTGATGATGCAATGAATGATGAAGATAAACTGTGTGAGAACGGCCATGATGAGGATTCGGAGATGGAAGTCGATGAGAAGGGTGATGTTGAAAGGAACTTAAAGAAGAAAAACAGAGACTCTAGGAGTGGAGGCAAAGTATCTAAACCAAAGAAATGTGTGAGTAATGAGACTTTTGAACGGTGTGAATCCAGTGATGAACTAGATGATGATTTCATCAAACCACCAAAGAAATTCAAAAAAACCATTGTGTCTTCTGACTCTGACAATGATGATGAACCTCTAATTAAACAAACAAACAAATCATACAACATATCAAACAGTGCAAGTTCAAAAGCCCATCTTCATAGCAATGCTAACAACATTAAAAATGAACCTGATAGTGACAGTGAGTTCCCAGTGAAACGGGAAATGAACCTGTGTATGGATGGAAGCTCAAAAGTTGAAAACTCTGAGTTGAATGAATCAGAGGACTGCAATAGCCCAGATAAGCTCAAGGGAAACAAAGTAAAATCTGAAATGAAAGAAGAAGACTGTGAGACTGAACATTCAGAAGAAAAGATGAAATCTGAGGAATGTGGGAAAGGACAGATGGTTGATGGTCCTGGAGATGATTTTGATGATGAAGATGGAACTGATAATGGAGACAAAAAAGTTACGAAGAAAGCATTGCAAAATCAAAAAAGATCAGCAAAACAACGGAAAGATACACCTGTGAAAGGATTGCACGGAGACAAAGAAAATATGAACGGAAATGAAAGAACTGTGACAGAGAAAGTGGAAAGGCATGGGAAGAGTAGTGAGTTACAAACAAACAAACCAAAGAAAAGAGGTAGACCTAGGAAGGAAGACTGTGAGAGAAACAAGCAATATAAAAGTCAGGAATTCATCGACACTACGGATGATACTGATGATGAAGTGAACACACCCAAGAAAAAGTCAAAGACTAAAAATTCACCAGGAGGAAAAGTTGTGGACAAACGTAAAAGTGAAAAGAAAAAGAAACCTGGCAAGGTGATTGCGGTGAAAGAAGGTGTGAAAAAGAGGGGTGGGAAATCCAAGACTGTAAACAAACCAAAGAAAGAAGTTGTCAGTGAAAGTGAAAGTGAGAGTGAATCGACAGAGTGTGAAGATGACACTCCCAAATGGCAATTGATTTGTGAGACTGTACAAGACTGGGAACAACTCGCTGAAACATTCAAAAAAAGTAAAGCCATGTGTGAGAGAGCATTGTATAAAACACTCATAGAAGACTTTGTTCCTGAAATTGCCAATATGATGGCAACTAAGGTAAGTTTTCACTCTACTGTAAGAATTATTGAAACTGTCACCACACTCTATTCAAAGGTAAATATCATCTTCATGTCTCTTTCTTGTACATCAGTGCGTGATGAGAACAAATTTGTTTACACATAATGTTACTAGAAAGCAAACTGCACAGGCTTCAACATAACCAGTCATTACGCATCAAAAGACCAGCAATTTTCTCATTTTGACAACCACATTTGGTTTTTGTTTGTCCATCTTGACCACCAAGTTTTCGGCAGTCATGCTTTTGTACTCTGCAGACCTGTAAACCAACATTACATGAGTAGCAGCATAGTGGATTATTACATGCCTCGTATATCGAATGTCGCACGCTACATAGGATTCAATGGTAACTCGCTGATGACGTCGCGGACCGCATAGTCATCACTGGACTGAAAGTGAACCGGAACCATTTTCAACTTGAAAACTTTTGGATGTAAAAGTCTTGAAATTTCATGTTTTTCACAGAAAATCCGGTTTTTGGAAAATTTCGCATAAAAATATTGATGAACCGCATAACAGTAGTTTAAATATATCAATGTGCCATTCGATGATGAAAATCGTTCTATTTTTAACCGTTTTTTTCGTCTAAAATGAAAATAAAGCATTTGACTATAATTTGCCAATAAACATATTTTTTGTGCAAACTGAGTAAGAGAGGCATGTAATAAAAACATTATAGCCAAACAAGGGACTATGTACCCTCGGGGCAGGAGACCATTTGCCCTCCTTACGTCGGGCAAATGGTCACCTACCCTCAGGCACAGAGTCCCATGTTTGGGCTATAATATATAATATTGGAACAAGATGTCAGCCTACTATTTACCCCTATGGACCTCGACCTCCACAAGAATTACACTCCGATACTGACTGGTTTTTTGGACCACCAACATTTTTCTATTGACCACCAACATTTGAATTTGGAAGTCAACCTTGGCCACCAATCAAAAAATAAAATTTCAAACCCTGCATTTTACAACTTTCAAGGACATGTTATGGACTTAGTCTTCATCTCAAACCCATCCCCACAGACTAAAAAGTGACATATAATAGACCCTTTTCATAAGTCTAGCGCCCTCCTGTGGCCACTGATGCTTTGACTTCAAATTCACAGTGGCCACAGGAGGGCGCTAGACTTATGAAAAGGGTCAATCCTTCCAGATATTCTATCAAACTAGTGAAGAGCATAGTTTCCCACAGTGTCACATTTCTCATCGCTTCCTTCAGACTGTCACATGATATTCAATTTAGATTGTGAACTGTGTGAAAAGTCAAGCCTGGAGTTTGTGATTTTGTTCGTCTCATCATGAAATGTTCATTGAAAAGATTTGAAATGTTTAGGATTTCTTTTGAATTCTGGTCTTTTAGGAGAAAGAAATGCGTAAGAAGCTATCAGCAGAATTTGCTCCAAGAAGAACATCATCCAGATTGGAGACTAAGAGAATTCTACAAGAGGAAGAGGTATTTGTTGTCATTCTACATTTGCTTGGCAGAGTCACCCCTCCCCAAATCATTGCTTGACTGAGTCACCCCTGCCTGGTTGATAAAATCAACCCCTCCCCAAATCATTGCTCAAAGGGACAAAGTCGGCCATTTTTCATGAGTATTGTTTGGTGCAAGATACTACTTATATTGTTTGACATGTTGAAAGATACTGAAATGGGTGACCATGCATATATTTGACCCCGGTTTTAGACAAAATTGTATGAAACCATGGTCATGATGAATTAATGGTCATGATCATTAATTCATTTTTGCAATGGTTACATGTATTGTGTCTAAAACTGTGGTCAAATATATGCATGGTCACCCATTCATTCAGTATCTTTCAACATGTCAAACAATATAAGTAGTATCTTGCACCAAACAATATTCATGAAAAATGGCAGACTTTGTCCCTTTAAAATCACTTCAAATCATTGTATCGCTACCAAATTTCTCACAGCAAATTGTAGCCCGAAATGCCAGGATGAACATGCCCCGCACAAACTTGACACACATACAGAAATATTAAATATTTTTTTGGTGGGTAATTGTTCCAGTGTTCTTAATTAAGACCTCTAAGCCTATAACTGTTACCTAAGATTCAATAGTTAGTTCACAAGGGTCTCCACTCAACACATGAATATACTCATATCAGTTGACTGTTCAAACGTAACTATGCTTCCAAAATTCTGAACTCTTCACACTTCAATTACTTTCCAAACTTGCTCCTTAAAAGCTATATGCACAGAGTCCAGAAATGGTCAGATTGTGTCTTTTTACAGATATCTGCCAATTTCTAATCAGCCCAGGCCTCTTTATCTATTTGAGAAAAATTCCTGTCTTTTGATAGTTACAGAGAAACTTGATATTGTGTTTGCTTGTGTTTGATATTCTTTGCACTCTTTGATTTCTTATTTAATTTCTTATTTGCTTATATTACCAGAAGTTCTTCCAAGTGTTTGACATTCATTCGTAGCTTCATTAGAGTTCATGAACTTGCTCAATGACGTTTTTGGGTTCACTTTGTGTAAGGCATGTTCACTTATAAACCTGAAACAATTTATAAAATACCAAATATTTGCTATTTTGAATGTGTACAGGAGAAAATTGCTGCAATTGTTGCCGTAGAAGAGGCTAAGCTGAGACAGCATGAGGATGAAAAAAGACGAGAAGAAAGAGAACTGATGATGGAAGAACAGAGAAATCGTGAACGTGAAGAAAGACAAATGGCTAGAGAAGGTATTGTAAATCTTTCATGTGAAATAGATGTGCTTGTTTCATCTTTACAATTAATACAATGATTGGTTGATCTTGTTGTGGATTTGTCTTTGAAAAAAGTGTAAACATTATTCAATGTCGTAGATTTGACCCTTTTTAATTTTACAATAAACAACAAGTCATGGTTTACAGACTAGACCCTGTGCGGTTTTACTATAAACAGCAAGTCGTGGTTTTTCTGACAGTAAAATATGCTGTGTAAGGCTGTTGTCTGTTGCTTTGTGATATGGTGCCTTGATTGTTAACTTTTGAAGAAAGAAATGAAGTTTGAACATTCTTTATAAAAGGACATCATAGAAAACATGGCCTAGCTGTTTGTCCATAAGACAGTATTTTATCATGACAATAATTCCACCACAATTTGAAAATGTTCTTTGTGTTTCACTTTCCAATCAACAGAAAGGGCACGTCGAGCACGCATACGTGAAGAGAAGGCGTATTTAATATCTCAGGGTAAAGAACTACCACCAGAGTTGCTAAACTTTGACACTCAATCTCCAAGGGTATCTAGGAAACAAATCATGGAAGATGATGATGATTATACCGAACTGGATGAAATTTATATCGGTCTCTTCAAAGGTAAGTGAGATTTATTGAACAATGTTTATTGAATGATAGACATTGTTACAGGATAGTGAAAGTGTTAGAATATTTTCGCAACCATAGCATTGATATTTTCACACTTTATAACCATAGCATTGATATTTTCACAATTAATAAAGCAATTTAAAGAAAATTCTGTTTGCCATCTTTGAATTTTTGAAAAACCTACCAGCCAGCCAACTTTTAGTTGGTTTCTTTTGGAAAAGTAATATTTTTATTTGTAATAGCGTAAACATTGTGTTTGTTTTCTTAATTTTCTCTGAAAACCTACCAGCACACAGACAGAAAACAAAGAATTTCATTTAAAGCACCTAACCATAGCATTGATATTTTCACAGTTTATAATCATAGCATTGATATTTTCACAGTTGATAACCATAGCATTGATATTTTCACAGTTGATAACCATAGCATTGATATTTTCACAGTTTATAACCATAGCATTGATATTTTCACAGTTTATAACCACAGCATTGATATTTTCACAGTTAATAACCATATAGCATTGATATTTTCACAGTTTCTAACCATAGCATTGATATTTTCACAGTTTATAACCATAGCATTGATATTTTCACAGTTTATAACCATAGCATTGATATTTTCACAGTTTATAACTGCAGCATTGATATTTTCAGAGTTTATAACCATAGCATTGATATTTTCACAGTTTATAACCATAGCATTGATATTTTCACAGTTTATAACCATAGCATTGATATTTTCACAGTTTATAACCATAGCATTGATATTTTCACAGTTCATAATCATAGCATTGATATTTTCAGTTTATAACCATAGCATTGATATTTTCACAGTTTATAACCATAGCATTGATATTTTCACAGTTTATAACCATAGCATTGATATTTTCACAGTTTATAACCATAGCATTGATATTTTCAGAGTTTATAACCATAGCATTGATATTTTCACAGTTGATAACCATAGCATTGATATTTTCATATGTGTACAGTAATTGATGCTGTCAGAGCCCATCAAGATGCCTGGCCGTTTGCTGAACCTGTTGATGAATCCTATGCACCTGGTTACTATGACGTTATTGATAATCCTATGGATCTTGCTACCATGGAGAAGAAATTGAATGAGAAGAAATACACAACAAAGGAAGAGGTTTGTCTCTGTCAAAATATCTCTCCTCAAGCCGTGTACCTTATGCAATATAGCAACCACATGTGTTGACTGTCCACCATGGCATACATCAAAACCTTTTCTGTAGTTAAAGCAGGCCATATAGATTTGCAGCACAAATTTGATGTGCCCATATCAATACTCTGAATTGCTCCTGTATCCCTATGAATACAGTAAACAATTTTGATTGAGTTTGACAAGGTAGAGTCACTGTATCTTCTTTTCTGATACCTACATTCAATCCAGCCGTTCATTCATTTTGTGGATGAAACCATTCCAATTTGGGTGAGATGTGACCTTTTTAGAATGGGTTTGTGTATATGAAATGTATAGTGAGTATCTGCAAACATACTTCAAGCAATGCAAACAATTATTATTTGTTTTATCTGAAAATTGTACACTGCATTTCAAAGCATTTTATATTACAACTGTCTGTGTCTCTGCAACAGGGCAATACAGAGAGACAGACATTCAGAAAATATATAATGTACATTCATGTACACATACATAAAGGTGTGCATATATATTAACAACTTTTCCTTATGTTGTGGTAATTGCTCACAAAATGAAAGATTTTGCAAGTTGAAATGTCTTTTGTACAAAAACCAAGTTAAGATAGGGATACACATCCTGGCTGTCTTTGAACATGATATAAATAAAGATGGTTGTATATGATTTTGTGTTTTCTTGTTTGCATGGTTGCAGTTAATTTTAGTGTTAGATTTTTTTTGTATTTTCAGTTTCCCTAATGAACATTCATGTACACACACACACACACACACACACACACTCACAGACAGACAGACAGACACTGACAGGCAGGCAGACTGAGAGGCAGGCATACATGAATGCTTTACATGCATGCATGCATACCTGCCAGCATTGTGAATGTGTAGCACAAGGGAAAGAAATCTACCAGTGTTGTCATTGTAATTATTTACAACAGGGCAATACACAGCAAGGGGAAGTGGAGCACATCTCTATATCTGATCAAAATCAGATATACTGATTGTTTGTGACTGTAACAAGCAATGGTATCATGCATTACAACTAAGCTGCATGTACTGATTAGAAGACTCATTTCATAGTTCAGGTCAATAAACAGTTCTTTAAATTATAAATAAACATCAAACAAACTGCTTACTTAAAATATGCCCACTAACAGGTACAGTAAAAATATGGTCTCATTAGTCTGCAGTTTTTGTTTCATTAATGTATTGGGTAATTATAAAAATTGAATATCATGCAAGTATATTTACCATGAAGTACTTTTCTTGTCATTTTCAGTTTGCTGATGATTTCAATTTAATAGTTGAAAATTGTGAAGACTTCATGGAGAAGACAGTGAGTATACCCAGATGGCAGATAACTTATCTAGGTGTTTTAAGAAAAACATGGCCAAAGAGTTTCCAATGAAGAAAACGACAGCGATGAAGAATATCAAGTTGGTGCTGATGTTGAACCTGTTTCTGTAAAGAAGCCAAAGAAAGTGTTTTCGTTTCAAGGCTTGAAAGATTTAGAACATACTGCAAACAAGATGTTGAACAAAGTGCATGGTGAAGATAGCGATAGTAACAGTCGTGAAGGAAGTCCTTTCATGGGTAAAGTGGATGGAAAGATGGCACGTGTACAGCCCCCAGTACCTTTTATGGGAGACCAAGTCACTATTACACGTGTACGTAATGGTGAAACACCAGCTGGACATCCACTGCCACCACATATGATTGGACAACCACCAATACCACCAGGCCATCCAGGATATCGACCAGTGAATGGTCAGCAAATGTACAGAGCAGGACCACCTGGGCAGTACATACCACAAGGATATCCACCTGGGCAACCACCTCCACCTCCATACTATCCAGGTGATGGGGGTGCTTAACAGACCCCCAATGACCAGAGAACAAATCCATCAACAGTACTGGAATAATTACCATGCCAGAAATATTCAGCCAAGGCCAACAGGGATGCCTCAACATGATGTAAGACATCCCATGCCAGGACCAATGGCAACACCTTTGATGCCAGGAGATCAAGTGCCTAGACCCATGATGCCAGGTGGTCAGCAAGTACCTATGCTACCAATGTCTGGTGATCAAGCACAGAGAACAATGATGCCAGGCACACCAGTTCCTGGACCTTCTTTGCCAAGTGATCAAATTTCAAGGTCAGGTATGCCAGGAAATGCTGTTCAAAGGCCGGTGATGCCAGAAGGCCAAATACCAAGACCTATGATGCCAAGAGGTCCAGTGCCAGGACACATGATCCAAACTGGCCATATGCAACAACCTATGATGGCTGGAGGTCCAATGCCACCATCTCTGATGATGGATGGTCAGATGTCAGGACCTATGGTTCCCAGTGACCAGTTGCCAAAACCACCAATGCCAGGTGACCAAACGCAGAGGCCATCTATGCCAGGTGACCAGATGCCAAGGCTTTCAATGCAAGGTGACCAGATGCCAAGGCCTTCTATGCAAGGTGACCAAATGCAGAGACCGTCCATGCCAGGTGACCAGATGCCAAGACCATCAATGCCAGGTGACCAGATGCAGAGACCATCTATGCCAGGTGACCAGATGCAGAGACCATCAATGCCAGGTGGTGACCAGCTGCCAAGGCCTTCGATGCCAGGCGACCAGATGCAGAGACCATCTATGCCAGGTGACCAGATGCCAAGGCCATCAATGCCAGGTGGTGACCAGCTGCTAAGGCCTTCAGTGCCAGGTGACCAGATGCAGAGACCATCTATGCTAGGTGGCCAGATGCCAAGGCTGTCAATGCCAGGTGACCATATCCCAAGACCACCCATGCCAGCTGATCAGATGCAGAGACCATTAATGCCTGACAGCCAGATGCCAAAAGACCAAACATCAAAATCTGCTCTGCCAGAATCTCAGCCAAAAAGACCCACCATGCCTGCAGACCAAATTGGAAGGCCGATGATGCCAGGGAATCAACCAAGAGTTGCTGGACCTTCTCAACACTTACAACAAGATATGCCAACAAGTATACATCAGATGGTTGAAACCAGAAATCAACAACAACATGGATATCATGCCAGTCAAATGCATCATTCAAATGTTCCACCAAACCTAAATGTCCAAGGCTCAGGTGAACAAGACATGTCATCCCAAAGAGTTCAGCCAAGGGCAGCACCATCACATGGACATCAAGCTCAGTACGATGGCATTCCAATTTTCATGAAAGGTAGAGATCCATGGAATCAGCAATATCAAGCTGGAATGTCAGGAAATCCACAGAGACAACCCCGCCTGCCACCTGGAGTAGCAAGCAGTCCACAGAGACCAAGCAACTCACAGCAACACATGATTGATTTGAATCAGCATAGGATGAGAACTCCACAGTGGAGTAACAGACTGGAAGGATCAACACTGCCTCCTCAAGGCATACAAACAGATCCCCATGGCTCACCTGTCAAGTCTCAGTCTCAAGTTTTATCACCTCGACAAAGTTTGCCACCACATTCTCAAGGAGTGCCTCAACATTCTCAAAGCTTACCACCGTACTCTCAAGGTGTTCTCCGACATCCCCAAAGTGTGCCATCTCAACAATCTCAGGGCATGCTGCCACATTCTCAAAGTATGTCACCACATTCTCAAGCCATACTACCAGGGTCTCACAGTATTCCCCCTCATTCCCAAGGTGTTCCACCTATACCTCAAAGTATGCCGGTTAATTCTCAAGGTGTTTCACAACAATCTCAAAGTGTGCCTCTGAGTTCTCCCATTGTTTCATCACAATCTCAAAGCATGCTGCTAAATTCTCAAGGTGTTTCACCACAGTCTAAAAGTGTGCCACGAAATTCTCAAGCTGGGCCAGTACAGCCTCAAGGGATGATGTCACCACAGACCCAGGGAGTTCAACCAAATTTGCACAGTATGCCAACACAAAAACTGAACACAATCTCAGAGTACCCAAATATTTCATCACATTCCAATAGTCAGCCATTCATGCCGATGACATCAGAACACTCAGCAATGCCACAGATACCTGCAGCAGGCGCCTTGTCCAATCAGAACTTTGTGAATGAAAAGTCTACCAGAGACTCAGCACAGGCTGGTCAGCCTTTGGACAAATCCAACCAAGAGCAATTGTTGGGAATCAATAAATCCGGAAACTCAGGATCAACAAAGCGCAGTGAAGTAAGCAGCCAGGTATCTGTTTCAGCTGCTGTACATTCCAAAGAACAACAAAGTAAATTAGTAAGCCCTCCTCTCAAGTCACCGTCTTCCATTAATAAAACACATGATGCCTTCGTCAATGAATTTCTACAGTTCTCCAAGGACAGAGACTCAAAACAAGCAAGTCAACCTGATACAAAGAAAGGAAGTCGTAGAAAAAGTCATGACAGTAGTGACAAGCGCAAGACTAGTAGCAATTCTGCCAAAGTGTTGAAGTCGTCTGTACCTGACTTAGTACCAGACACATTGTCATTGAACGGACCACAACATGCAAATGAGACGGGCAATATATCAAATTTGCATATTAATGGACCAATTACAACTCAGGGAAGTAAAAGTACAGTAGATATAGCGAGTTCTTGCCCTCCCTTAATGGGCAAGTCAACTGTTAAACCTGTAGCAAGTGTATTTTCAGATTTGCATGAAAATTCTGAAAGTCCTAAAGAGTTCTTAAATTTAGATAATCACCCAAATGCACAAAACTGCCAGTTAGTACAACCATGGATCAACCAGAAAGTCCCAAGACATTCTTAGATTTAGACAACCAGCCAAAAGCCAGACACCACCTAGAATTCCATACCAACAGACCACTTTCCCAGGAATGTACAACCAGTCTCTATTACCACAACAGCCTTTCAATGACTCGCCAAGCTTGAGACATCTCCTTACAGCTAACAGACAAATGAACAAACCACCAGTGCCTCTGTTGTCACATGATCCAAGATTCGGCCAATCGATGCACAGAATGCCATCACATGACCCAGGGTTGCCCCCAGGTCACCCTATGTATCATCAAATGAGACAGCAGCAAGAACAGCAAAGACTTCAAGAACTTCAACATCAAGCTATGTACCAGCAACAAATGCCTAAAGTTATGGCAAATCAGATGTACCCACAACAGGTAATCTTCATGACATTCTTTGTCCCATGTTCATTGATATGTGGACTGAGTCTTGTTGATGCAAGCAGACACTCCCTGTGTATGATATTAAAAAGTCAGTGGAGGTGAGGGTGATTAAATTGCAGTTTATAATGAGCAATCATGTTTGAGATTTAGAAGGTAATGGTATGTCACATAGTTCTCTTAAACAAACAGTGTTTTGACAATAGTGTACCCTATCCAAACAAGGGTACTGGTGTACATTTGTACCTATCACCCATTTAATCTGTCATTTAATCACCAAAAGCAACACTTGTTAAATTTTCTCAGCCACAAAAGTCAACAAAACTCAAAGAAAAATAGAACAACAAGAATGCAGACAATTTTGTAGGATCACTTTTGGACACAGATGGGACCTGTGTTTGGTAAAGGTTTGCTCTGTTCTGATACATAGTGCGTGCATAAGTCATAATGTTTAGCACCATTGAAGTATAAAGGTACAATTGACAAAAAAAGTTAAGTTTAGAACAGATGAAATTTCTCTATGGAGACCTGAAAAAACATGTAGAAGTACACAAGAAATTACTTCCACGTCTTCAGAATTGCATGTTTATGTTTAATTGTCATAAAGATTAACAAGTTGATGAGTATTTCAATTTGTGTAACCCTCAGACAGTCAAATTCACAGAGTCACCACAAATACTAATATGTCAACCATGTTTACCGATAATCACTACAGAATTGCTACAGCTGTTATTTTGCATGGCTATCCAATAGACTTAATAGCACTTTTCCATTGACAGTTGCTTCACTCGATTTGTATTATGGCACAAAACCAATTTTGGCTCCAATAAGCAATTTGTGTATTGCCTTGCAATATCATGTGATGTGTTTCATTTCTAGTATGCTGCCAACAACATGTACATGAACCATAAACCCATGCCTGTAGGACCACCTGGTGTAGTGCTAGATCCTAATATGGCTGCCTATCCAAACCCACCACCACATGCAGTTAGAAATGGTGACATTATGTCAATGCAGCAGCTACAACCTCATCACTATGCACAAGTAAGTCATCTTATTTACATATCTTGATACAAAGATACAGAGTTCATGTGAGGTCACTTTACTGGGATTTTTCCCCCAAAGAATCAAAAGATCTGTAAAATATCTAGCAAAAATTAAGATCTGCAAAATATCTAGCAAAAATTAAAATCTGCAAAATATCTAGCAAAATATCTAGCAAAATTAAGATCTGCAAAATATCTAGCAAAAATTAAGAAGATCTGCAAAATATCTAGCAAAAATTAAGATCTGCAAAATATCTAGCAAAAATTAAGATCTGCAAAATATCTAGCAAAAATTAAGATCTGCAAAATATCTAGCAAAAATTAAGATCTGCAAAATATCTAGCAAAAATTAAGATCTGCAAAATATAAGAACAGAAAATCCACTAATAGTATAAGAGTATTTCCAGTGTTTGAAATGTCAATGGATGGATTCTGTACACATTGACAAATGGATCCCGTAGACATCACCCACTAATTTGATCTTCACACATCATAGACTTATGGACCCTGTACAAGATACTGTACTACTACTAGAACTAATGACCCTATGATGTCCTGTGTAGTACAGAGACTTATCATAATAAATGTTGGATGAACAATCCTACAATGACAGTCTATTCTTCACAACTGTTGACATCGTAACCAACTTTTGATGGATTTTCTATTTGTTTATTCCTTCACAGTAACAAAGACTGTTAATCAGACTTCATCTACCTCAAAACACAAAGAACCTGTGCAATTTGATGTGTGGTGCATTACCCAAGTACAACAACACAATTACTGAAGTTGATATTCACAACATCCAATGATTCAGGGAGTTTTTTGAAGTGTGGTGTTGGTTTTGTAATTTTTGCTCATGTAATTGCATCATAACATTGCTTTATATATTTTTTGTTTTCATTGTTATTAATACGTAGAAATTTAATATTGTTTATTAGTACTATTTTGCAAAAGGAGGCTTTAAACTTTTGTCACATTTCTTTGTTTTGATATCTGTGTTTTGGTAAGTGTACTAGAAATAGCTAGGTAGTTATTAGATGTACATTGCTGAAACTTGGTCTACCTTGCTTATTATCATGTCACCAAGTGTAAGTGCCAGGTAACCATGGTAACAATGTATCCTACCACTGTTACCATGGTTACTCCATCACAAACATAAGTGGTGGCTTTGTCGTGATGTCCCGTAGTGTGTTTTCAACAACGCAGTGGTTCTGTAACACTCTGTCCAATTTGTGAAAATCAAAAATTTCCAAAGATCTGCTGTGTTTTGGTCTTTATTGTAAATAGTCTTGTTTTATTCCTTGCCAAAACTTTCAAGAATTTATGCTGTGAGATGCAGAAGTATGGTTTCTGTTGAGAATTTCCCTTTTTTAATTTTTCTGTAATGAGCTTTTGTCTTCATCATTTTGAAAATTGAAATACATATGCATTCACCAATTCAGAGTAGTGATACCCTCACTATGCAGCCAAACACCAAAATTGCCTTCAGTTGATGATCGACTATCTGTATTCATGTTGTCAATAAACATGAATAAATTTCCACTTTGTAGACTACCATATTAGTTAGGTTATATTGTCATAGAGCTTGTACAATGTTTAATAGGTTGCTTGTTAGTCTGATATTATTTGGATGAATCTTTCTATTTGCCATTAAACAGAATTCTGTTATTGCTGGCTTTTCATCATATTATAGAATAGCTAGCCCATGGGCACCTTCCCCATGGTGGCAGGGAAATTTTCAGATGAAAAAACCTTTGGCTGGTAACGATGCAGACTATCACATTAGAGTTCAACCTAGCTAATCACAATGGGTGAAAATATTGATCATTTCATTCCGCTATTTAATGATAAAGACTTTAGAATAGTTAGAGAGCTCCCCCACCATGGAGATTAATTTATTTGATTGTTGGCAGACCGTTTTGTGGGCAAAGATTTCCTGCCAAAGATCAGAAATTTGCTTGAAATATCTGACCCAAATACATGAGGTGAAACTCAGCTTTATTAAAATGTGAATCCTAAACTAACATGACAGATCTAGTTCGTAGTAAAACAGATCACTGTCAACCAATGCTCATTACATTACTCTGGAAGAGAAAGAAATTCTAAATTGTTGGAAAAAATCATGGCCTGGGAATGTTATAAGGCATTGTATATGTCATTTACATGTAATTGTTCAATAATTCTTCTTTTTTGCTTGAATGTTTATCCCATCCACACTTTGTTACCCAGTGTGCACATTTCTATTCAGTTTTTTCATGTGTTGAAACCAGCTTGTATTTTAGCACTGGAAATCAGTCATCTTATTGCAGCTTCTGTCAGAAATCAAAAAAATGTTACACCAACACTAATCTTATCGATTTGTTTTTATTTGAAATATTGTCAATTATGATATGGTGATCTGAAATTATAATTTTCTTCCCATACCAGTGTTTTACAGAAACCAGCATCTTTGTGTTCAGGTCTTGTTAAATACATTATGTTTGAATAGTTTTGTTTTGTTTATGTTTGTGTGTATTTCCTTTTTTCCCTTTAAAGATTAAAAAACCACTTCTACTACAATTCAGGGAATCACCAAACCTTGTCAAATTTTGAAGTGTAAGATGTGGTGTATGCAGTTTTGTAATTACTTAATTGATCAAATTCGGGTATTCAAATTGACATAGATCTTTCAAACTTTTATAAATTTTCATAAGAATTCCATTTTTTCCTATTTGGTATTTCAAGAAGTTTTGATTTTTTTTCAGATGATGTATTGTATAAATTTTAGTCCTGAACTGCCATGTTTGATATTCTTCTACAAGATTCCAATAAACTCATAAAGGGATAAATGTGATGTGTATGTGTTTTATTGCTGAGTCAGTGAGTGTGTGTGTTTACCAACTCACTGTGTTTACTGCCTGATATTAGACAAATTCACCGTGATTGCTGTGTTTACTGCCTGATATTAGACAAATTCACCATGGTTGCTGTGTTTACTGCTGATATTAGACAAATTCACCATCGCTGCTGTGTTTACCGCCTGATATTACTATTAGACAAATTCACCATCGCTGCTGTGTTTACTGCCTGATATTACTATTAGACAAATTCACCATGGTTGCTGTGTTTACTGCCTGATATTACTATTAGACAAATTCACCATGGTTGCTGTGTTTACTGCCTGATATTACTATTAGACAAATTCACCATCGCTGCTGTGTTTACTGCCTGATATTACTATTAGACAAATTCACCATGGTTGCTGTGTTTACTGCCTGATATTACTATTAGACAAATTCACCATGGTTGCTGTGTTTACTGCCTGATATTACTATTAGACAAATTCACCATGGTTGCTGTGTTTACTGCCTGATATTACTATTAGACAAATTCACCATGGTTGCTGTGTTTACTGCCTGATATTACTATTAGACAAATTCACCATCGCTGCTGTGTTTACTGCCTGATATTACTATTAGACAAATTCACCATGGTTGCTGTGTTTACTGCCTGATATTACTATTAGACAAATTCACCATGGTTGCTGTGTTTACTGCCTGATATTACTATTAGACAAATTCACCATGGTTGCTGTGTTTACCGCCTGATATTACTATTAGACAAATTCACCATGGTTGCTGTGTTTACCGCCTGATATTACTACTAGACAAATTCACCATGGTTGCTGTGTTTACTGCCTGATATTACTATTAGACAAATTCACCATGGTTGCTGTGTTTACCGCCTGATATTACTATTAGACAAATTCACCATGGTTGCTGTGTTTACCGCCTGATATTACTATTAGACAAATTCACCATGGTTGCTGTGTTTACTGCCTGATATTAGACAAATTCACCATGGTTTGAGAAGGAGAGTGAGTGAAAAACTGAAAGTAATATGTTATGTTTGATTTGAAATTGTGTAAAGAAATAATAGATTACGTAAGCAACAATGTCCCCCTCTCAGCCCATAATGGACTAAGGCAAACTTTGCACACAATGTGTGAGGCAAGTCTGAGTACATTGTGTAGTGCTAAGTTTACCTTAGTCCATTATGGGCTTGGTGGGGTTACATTATTGCCATAATTGTTGCAAAGTTTTGGTAATGCCTGTGAATTGTTGATGGAGGAAACATCCTTGACCACAATGCTGAATGATAGGATTCATTGTAAGTAATAATCTGTTGGGATGACATGAATGTCACTGGTTTTGACAAGGCTATGATCATAATAGCAGTTGAAATTCAGTTTGATTTGGTCAAATTTGAGGTCAAAGGTCACTGCATGTGTAAGAAACATGACATGGTTGAATACATCAATTTTGTACGATTCCTATGGACTTGTGATATTCTGTGCTGTCAGCAAATTGGTAAAATGTTTACAAAGTTTCATAATATGGTAAAACATCCATTTATGTACAACTCTCCTGGACATTAGATAGTGTAAAATAGATTGACAGCTCATTCAAAACACTGTATTCAAAGTTTTAAATTGAAACTTTGAAATTCCTATCTTACAACTGGCATGTCAATTTCATTTATATTTTATATTTCGCCTTTTTTAACCTTTGTCGTTGGGGGAGCGTCACCCTACTTTCGAAAGTTGGAATGGGGGAGGATCAGTCTATTTTTGATGTTGGCAAAAAATAATTCACCAGCCCCCACGCTGAAGAAACTGACCAGTCCCTAAAATGACAAATGCGTGGTCTTTCAGATTTTCTTCTGTACCATTCGACATCAAAGCTACATTTTGATATGAAAATATCGGTAAATCTTTGGTAATTCGTATTTTTTGTAGTAAAAAAGTTTGAACGGTGTCCTCGAATTTTGATTTTTGATTTGGACGGAGTATGGTTGAAATTATTGCTGGAGGAAAGCTTGAGCTAAAGTTTAAGTCTTTCAATACTAGGTACCTTAAAATACTACCTTTGAGTTTTTCCTGCCTCGGGAGGCTTTTTACCCAATAATTGATCTGCTAGGCGGCGGTATCTTGAGAAATGACAATACGTGCTTTAATTACAGATTGGTTTTGAAAGGGAGTTTACTTATTTGAATTTCAAGGAAAAAAAAACTGGAAAATTCTGCCAATTTTCGCAACTTTGACTGCTCCGGAAGACCTTTTTCTTGGATGTTGATTGTCAAAAAAACACCCCCCACACGGCCGAGTACTCGAATCTGCACCTTTCAAAGTACAGCATTTTCTGAAGCTAACCAAACAATGGAGGTACCCTATACGTGGTTTTCTCTAGTACAAATATTTGCTCGGTAACCCCTAATTTTATTCTTGGTTTTGAAAAAGTGGGGGTGAAATGTTGCGTGAGGAAAGCTAGATGAAAAATTGTTGTCTTTCATTAAGGTGCATTAAAGTTTACCTGCCTCTGGAGCTGCTGTTTCAATTGAAAATATCGATAAATCTTGGGTAATTTGCAAACGTGTCTTGTACAAACATTTGTACTGTGACCCCCAATTTTTCTCTTTGTTTTTGGCAGACTATTGTTGAAATATTGCTTGAGGAAATTTAAGTCTTTCATTGAGGCGCGTACTACCTTTAAGTTTACCTCACCCCTGGACATTCTTTACCCGATTATTGACCTGCTGGGTGGCTGTTGAGAATAGGTGAATTACATGCTTGAAATACAGCTTGAACTTCAAACCGAGTTTATTCATTTGAATTTCAAGAGAAAAAAGAAGAAAATTCGGTCGATTTTGGCAACTTTGAGCCCTCCGGCGGACCTTGTTTTTTTCGGTTGAGATGCCCAAACGCCCCACACGGCCGAGTACACGACTCTGTTTCCTTGAAGGGACAACATTTTCTGAAGCCAACATAAACATTGAAGTTACAATATAAGTGGTTGTCAGTTAGAGAGTACCATAATGTTTAAACAATGGAGGTAGCCTATACTTTGTTTTCTCTAGTACCAATGAATATTTGCGAATTAAACCCCAATTTTATTCTTGGTTTTGAAAGAGTGTGGGTGAAATATTTGCTTGAGGAAAAGTAGATCAAAAGTACAAGTCTTTGATTGAGGCGCACACAACATTAAAATTTACCTGCCTCTGGAGCAGCAGTTTGAATTGAAAATATCAGTAAATCATGGGTAACTTGTAATATCTGTAGTACAAAAATTTTCACGTTGACTTCCGATTTGACTTTGATGTGGACAGAGTATGGTTAAAATATTGCTGGAGGAAATCGAGCTGAAGGTCAAGTTTTTCATCGAGGCGCAAACTACCTTAAAGTCTACCTGCGTCTAAAGGCTTTATACTCAATAAAATTGACCTGCTGGGCGGCTGTATGTTGAGAAAAGGTGAATTTCATCTTGAACTTCGAGTTTAATTATTTGAATTTCAAGAGAAAAACGGGAAAATAAGTTTCTGTGGCATGATGATGACAGGTTAATAGTAGTGTGTTAAAAGAAGGAAGGTAAAATTTGGTAAATGCACAAGGTATTTCTGAAACCGTGACAAAAATGTTCAGTGTCGCCGGGTAGGGTTGTTAAGAGCACAGGCGCACGACGTCTTTTAAAATCACTTGTCTGTAATTTTAATGTTGAAACATGGAATTTATTAAAATCTGTGCAAACGGAAATCGTGCAGGCAGCTATTGAGACATACAGTGAACAGTGCCCCGTGCACGGCTGTGACCGCTCAGCTCTACTGTTAATGTTACTAACTTTATACAAATGGCGAATTTTAAAATCACTTGTCTACAATTTTAATGTTGACACATGCATTTTATTAAAATCTGTGCGAACGGAATCATGCAGGCAGCTTTTGAGACATACAGTGAGCAGCGCCCAGAACACGGCTGTGGCCGCTCGGCTGTCTTGTACACATTACTCTCAAGGTACGAAAGCATTTGGAAAATAATTTTTAAATTAGACAAAATTAACGGTTATTGGCCATCCTCGAGATTCAAACTTCAACATAATCAAGGGAATACATACAAAAATCGATCGATCGGCTTCCTAACTTGTAAAGTCAACATTGGCCCTATCTACGGCGGACAATTAGCGCAATGTTTTTTTACGGACAACTCCCCTGCCAGCGCCATTTTCAAAGTGTGCAGCTTAAAGTTGACGCATGCGCATACTTTCCTTTTAAACCAATACGTCATTGTCATTCGTACTGAGGAATAGCTTTCAAAATGGCGGTGTCACGGGAGTTGTCCGGAGGTAAAATTTAGCGACTTACCAGCAATTACATGGCCCGGTGCAGTTTTTGTGATTCAAGAACCCAGTCGATCGATTTAGTACCACGTATGCGACAACACAGAGAAGTTTGAATGCCCAGGGTAGCCAACAACGTTTTATTTTACGGATTTTATTTAAATTATTTTCCCAATAGTTTCGTACCTTGAGAGTAATGTGTACAAGACAGCCGAGCGGCCACAGCCGTGTTCTGGGCGCTGCTCACAGTATGTCTCAAACGCTGTCCGCATGATTTCTGTTTGCACAGTTATTAATAAAATGCATGTTTCACCATTCAATTACAGACAAGTGGTTTTAAAATTCGCCGAGTGTATAAGTAACAGCAGAGCTAAACGGCCACAGCCATGCACTGCACTGTAGTGTAGTGATGGGCACTGTTCACTGTATGCCTCAAAATCTGGCCGCACGATTTCCGTTTGCACATTTGTTAATAAAATGCATGTTTCAACATTAAAAATTCAGACAAGTGATTTTAAAATTCGTCGTGTGCCTATGGTTAAGAGTGCTCATAATTTAATTTTCCAGGTGAAAGAACATTTGATAACGGAGGTCAATATCGAAGATATACAATTTTCATTCGAGACAAATAAACCAAGATCATTCGTATTTTCATTTTTATCCAAAGCTCACGTCTTTGTAAGCACGTCGGCTATGGCGTGTAATCCATGCCAAAATTAACACCTTACATTTTGAGCCAACCTACATGCAACTCTCACGAAGGTACATGCAACTCTCACGAAACTGCATGCGATTCACAAAGCTACACGCAACTCTCGCGAACGTGCATGCAACTCACGAGGCTACATGCAACTCACGAAGCTACATGCAACTCACGAACTTGCATTTTGAGCCAACCTACATGCAACTCTCACGAAGCTGCATGCGACTCACCAAGCTACATGCAACTCTCACGAAGCTGCATGCGACTCACCAAGCTACATGCAACTCTCACGAACGTGCATGCAACTCACCAAGCTACATGCAACTCTAACGAACGTGCATGCAACTCACGAACTTGCATGCAACTCACGAAGCTACATGCAACTCGCGAACCTGCATGCAACTCGCTCGAACCCATGCAACTCTCTTGAAATGCATTCGCTTTGCGCTGCGACTTATTTGAATCGGACTCCCTAGATTACCTTTGAAGCTCAACTCATTTGCTTGAAGCTCGTTTTTGAGCTGAACGCATTCGTGTCGGGGGAAAGTCCGTGTGAAGGGGGGACTTGGTTGGGGTAAACCAATTTTAAATAGGGTCTGCTGCATGCTGCCTTCGATTTAAATAAAGGCACTTCTGGGTTGAGAAAACCATACGTGAATTGGAGTACACTATGTCGGTTAACGTGTGTGAATGAGGTTCTATCGTATTTTATTTGACTCTCATTTTACTTCAAGTAGACTGTGCCACAATGTGGTTAACAATAAACCAACCCATCATTAAAGTGACTAACTTTGCTCCGACAACGCGGAAGCTTATGAGACGTCACAACGCGTCATACCAACGTCATATGACGTATTCAGATGTGTTCTGCCAGTGAGCCAGGGGATCTGAAAAAAATGACCCGACACATAGTATATGCAGTGCAACAAGCAACTTGAGTTGCCCGTCGCATTGCCTCGTTTGTACGATGTCATCGTGTCACTCGATTACCATGGACGAAAACAACAATTGTCTGCGCAGAACTCAGAATGAACTGAGAGGTTGTTCCATATAAGCTTTATCGAAATGGGTACTTTCTAAATCTTTAAATGCTTGCGTTATGGTAGGTGTCAAAATTACGATCTGATTTCCCTACAAAATGAGAGGCCGCGCTGGTCGCCATGCTAATCAGACGATACTAGCGATCCTGGCAGGCAGGCTATGACCTCGGCCTGTTCTTAGTTTAATGTTAAAACCATAAAACCAAGAAATCTAGTTGTTGTTGTTATTGTTGTCTGTATTGTTGTTTATGTTTATTAGTCGTGATGTTGTTGTTGACAAATGGAATTCAACTAATATTAATGTTGTGTTGTGGCTGTTTCAAACGCAATGTAGATGCCATTAGAAACGCTACAAGGATACCATCATTCTTTGACACGATGGGGCGATGTATACCAACGTACACTCTCTCCATGTGCATGTGCACAACCCCACAACCGGTCGTGAAGGAAAAACTTTGAAAAACTACTAAACTTTCTCCTGACATGCATCGCCACGACCCAACGACCTTTTCTTCAAAGAAAAACTTTGAAAAAATATTCTATTTCTCTTGGCATTTATCGCCACGACTCTACGACCGGTCGCGAAGGAAAAACTTGTAAATATATTACTCTATTTTATCCCGACTCGTATTTTATCGATGTCGATACGGTCAATGTACTGTGAAAATATTGTATGACTTGATGATTTAGGCAGGGTACAGTACGCAATATACGCAAATTGTCCGAGTTGAAGTATGAAACTTTAAAAAATCAGGTGGTAAACAAATTATGAAAAGCCTCCGCTGGACAAATAATGTGAACGACCTCCCAGAAAGTAATTATAAAATCTGAAGCTGTCGGTGATGTTGGAATCTCCAGGAATCACTCATCATAGTGTACATAGGTAACCATCCTTTAAGGCAATCTGCACATTGCAAATGTTCAGTGTTTTTGTAAATTGTTCTCTTACATTAATTCGATTGTAAAGGATATATCCTTGGGCCACTTCCTGTCGACTTTTATGATTTCAATTTGTTTTGTCTACGTCTGACAAGGCGATTGTAAGGACTACGTATTTAGCAGGCTAATACTCGACCCGTAAAACATCGCCAGCTGTACGCATACGCTGTGTGAAGTTGCCCTCATTTTCCTTATTGAATAGTCACGGAAGTGAATAGCGCAGAGAACAAACAGTAGAGAGAAATTTGAAACGGTGCGGAGAATTGTCTCCCAGCAGGGAGATTTGAAACAGCCTGCGGAGAAATTTAAACAGTAGAGAGAAATTTTAAAAGGCACCAAGATTTTCAAACAGCGCGGAGATTTTTACACAGTGCGGAGAGTTTTCAACAGCGCCGAGATTTTTACACCTGCCGCGAATTATTTTACACAGCGCGGAGATCTTTACACAGCACGGAGAGTTTTCAACAGCGCCGATATTTTTACACACCGCCACGATTTATTTTACCCAGCGGAGATTTTTTAAGAGCACCGAGATTTTACACAGCGCGGAGAATTTCCATGAGCGCAGAGATAAATTCACACAGCACGGAGATTTTTACGCTGCGCAGACAATTGTTGTTTTCGTCCATGGTAATCGAGTGACACGATGACATCGTACAAACGAGGCAATGCGACGGGCAACTCAAGTTGCTTGTTGCACTGCATATACTATATGTCGGGTCATTTTTTTCAGATCCCCTGGCTCACTGGCAGAACACATCTGAATACGTCATATGACGTTGGTATGACGCGTTGTGACGTCTCATAAGCTTCCGCGTTGTCGGAGCAAAGTTAGTCACTTTAATGATGGGTTGGTTTATTGTAAACCACATTGTGGCACAGTCTACTTGAAGTAAAATGAGAGTCAAATAAAATACGATAGAACCTCATTCACACACGTTAACCGACATAGTGTACTCCAATTCACGTATGGTTTTCTCAACCCAGAAGTGCCTTTATTTAAATCGAAGGCAGCATGCAGCAGACCCTATTTAAAATTGGTTTACCCCAACCAAGTCCCCCCTTCACACGGACTTTCCCCCGACACGAATGCGTTCAGCTCAAAAACGAGCTTCAAGCAAAATGAGTTGAGCTTCAAAGGTAATCTAGGGAGTCCGATTCAAATAAGTCGCAGCGCAAAGCGAATGCATTTCAAGAGAGTTGCATGAGGTTCGAGCGAGTTGCATGCAGGTTCGCGAGTTGCATGTAGCTTCGTGAGTTGCATGCAAGTTCGTGAGTTGCATGCACGTTCGTTAGAGTTGCATGTAGCTTGGTGAGTTGCATGCACGTTCGTGAGAGTTGCATGTAGCTTGGTGAGTCGCATGCAGCTTCGTGAGAGTTGCATGTAGCTTGGTGAGTCGCATGCAGCTTCGTGAGAGTTGCATGTAGGTTGGCTCAAAATGCAAGTTCGTGAGTTGCATGTAGCTTCGTGAGTTGCATGTAGCCTCGTGAGTTGCATGCACGTTCGCGAGAGTTGCGTGTAGCTTTGTGAATCGCATGCAGTTTCGTGAGAGTTGCATGTACCTTCGTGAGAGTTGCATGTAGGTTGGCTCAAAATGTAAGGTGTTAATTTTGGCATGGATTACACGCCATACGTCGGCATCTTATTGCCTCCATTGTATGCCTGAGTAAATTTCCGCATCCTAATAGGCACATCTCGGAGATACATGTGGGTCCATAGCTTTGGTGTTTTCAGACAGGATTCCTGCCTTTTACGGGCTGATTTTGCGATAAGAGCCGTAAAAGTCAAACTCAGCCCGTAAAAGGCAGGAATCCCATCTGAAAACACCACAGCTATGGACCCACATCTACATCAGATTCTTGAGAGTGCGAACAAAGCATGCTACAGCTCGCTCTCTGAAACACGGTCCTTCCACTGTGATTGCAGGGAAACGCCCCGTTGCTGGGGAGTTACATGTAATGATAGTAAATTTTCTTTAAGTTTGCTTTGTACTGATCATAAAAAGATGATTAATTAAATTAGCATAGAAATCTATCGTGCAACTTTTCTTCCGTATTTCTTGTTGACCGACAGCTTGCAGATATTCCGGTACCCTAATATTTCTTTAGTTTGAACAAGTTTTTTATCTAACTTGTGAATAGTTGTACAAAAGTCCAATAAAGATTTTCCTCATTGGTTTTGTGGCAGAAACAGCGACAATGGTTTCACTTATCAAATCACGAATCGCTGTCAAGGGAGCGAAATATAAATGTGACGGTACATTTACACTGGAGGAGCGTCCGGGCTTTGGTGTATAGCGCCCTCAATGTTGACTTCTTTAAAATGCTTTCGTTGATACATTAAATCGTATATATAGCTTGAGTTTCTGATTCAGTTGACACTAAGATACAATATTTTTTAGCACAAATGAAAAATGAAGTGGTACAGTATTTGAAAACACATAAATGGGAAATTCTAATAATGATTTAACAATGCTTTCATCCAGAACTTTGTTATTAATTATCAATATGCTTTGAAAATTCTGATCATCGGCATTCTATTTTTAAGCGTCCTCATTTTCTCATTCAGGCACACATTGATTGAACACTCATGATGTGGTATAGAACTGTATCAGCTTTTATAGAGTGTTAAAATTGTTCTGTTTGGTAAATGTAATCCTTATGTCAAGCATTACATTCCCATGAATACTTCAGTACATGTACAGCAGTCGGGGTTGTATACTGAAAAATAGAAAAAACATACTCTTTGATCAGAATTGATGGTGACTTATGTATCAATATGTTCATTTATTTTCAAAAAAAGTGATAAATTTGGCAAATTGTCATGTCTTGGTTTGTTATGATTGAAGATGATCTGAACAGTGGAGAGTGTAAATGTCATTGATGTTGATGTTACACAAGACAATATCAGTGACAACTTAGAAAAGCAACAATATATTCAGGCTGTTTTTTTCCAAACATTTCTGGATGAGACCTGAATCAAGCAATGAAAAAATGTTCCAATCGTCAACTTTTGATGGAGAAACCCGAGCCCCAAAACAATGTCAGTAAATGAACTGTTAACAGCCTTTGTTGTTTTGTTTGTTTGACCTTTCACAAAAGTGTCAACAAAATTTTGAGCGAGTGCTTTGCAACTTTGCCAAACAAAAATCTATAAGAGCAGTCATATAATATTGAGAATGCAACCAGTTATGGCAACACTAATGAATCATGCAACGGAAATTGTAGAGTCTAGAATGGTGGCTTACCTGACAAATTATAAACTCTGGGGCCTGATATTTATTTTGTACACAATCAGATGAAATAAAATCCCAAACAATACATACAAAAGACTGACAAGACTCAAGCATTTTCTCTGGAACTGGAACCTTTAAAGCTCCATTAGCTGTAATTTTGATTTTTTCAATATTTTTGTCATGTCTGTAAAGCAGAGTTTTTTGTTCTACTCCAAAAATCATATCAAAATGCCCAGTTCAACAGGGTACTGCAATGCCCAATACCAGTGACGGCAACTGAATTTTATTCAGACTGGAATTCATTTGTCAACAATAACATTGTATACAATACAGTGTTTGTAGGACTTATATATTTTTATTCCAACTTACTTTTTGGAGAAGTATTTTTTCATAAAGTGAATTGTACATTGTCATATCAAAATTACCATAATTCCTTTTAACTAAGTACAAAAGTATTTGTTACTTTAATGTTGCTTTTTGATACGAAGGTTGACCCTTTTTCAGGAATTAATGCTTCATTTATAATATTAATTAGAGGAAAGAGAAACCAAACTGACTAATAATTGAAGTACTTTTGTACATGCTGGTTAGACCTGAGAAAATAATTCTTCCTCAGGATTTGCTTTTGAAAAGCTAAAGAGGCTGTGAGCAAATTTTTTTTATTTATTTCCTTTTGACTAGTGACATTGTAACCCATGACTTGGATTCTAGATTTTACAAACTGTTCACAATAATAGAGGAATTACATATACAGGCAGTGTTGACAGAATAAATTCTGAACATTTCCACAGGCTCCAATGCGGAAACAAAAACACTGTAAAATATACATGACATTATTCCATATAAGTTGCAATACAAAATTACTTATGTGCTATAATTTCAAATATATTTCCAAATTGGCTAAAGTTGAGGCGCTGTTATTCACACAAAATCACGTACAGTCAAACCTGTGTATAGTGGTCACGCAAGGGATCAAGGAAAGGTGACCACTTTCTATAGAAGGTGTGTGGCATGACTGTAGGTGGTGTGTTGACTGATAAATTTAAGAACAGATAACAGCAGTAACAAAGTTCAAAACCATAAATCTAATAATATATGGATGTAATTTTGGAAAGAGTCATTTTGCAGCCATAAAATCAGTTCATATAGACCCATTTCTTGCTTTCGATTCTTATCATTTTTGGTGAATGTCATTCAAAGTTAGATATGCTGACCATTTATACACTGGTTTTGATCCAAATTGGAGCAATTCCATGAAACCAATGACCACATAACAGAGGTGGCTGTTCTCTAGAGGGCCTTTCACATGTAAATACTACTGCTGTGTGCAAGGTAACCCACTCTAAAGAGTGACAGCTCTGTAAGGGTGACCGCTCTGTAAGGGTGATCAGTCTGTAAGATTTGACTCTATGAGTTCACTAATTGATAGTTTATTAGCATGCACCTTCAGCCACAAAACTAGTTTTTTGATTCTCTGCATAATTAATATTTGACAGTGAAAATTTTATGATCAAGAATGTCTATTACATAATCAAGATGTTATCAGATTTAAGTTTGCATCTACATTGATGAGTATTTGTTGAGTATTTGGTTCCAGGAGATATGACTGTTCAAGCACAAACATGACTCAGTATTGTAATAAAGACTATGTATGCAAACAATAATATGTTCACACGATAATTCAATAACAATATACTTGATTGCACAAATAATGCTACAAATATAGCAAAAATTTTAATGTGTAAATGAGTTGTAGTTATTCAAAGACAACAATAAGAAATTAGATAGAAATACTCTAATATTAACTTTTTATGTTAAAAATAAAGGAAAAATATAATGATATATGATTATAGAAAAAAGTAGTTTTCTTCAAAGATAAGCTCTTGAATAAATCCTTGACTGAATCTAAAAATGTTGAACTGATGGACAGACTATGGTACAGGGGAAAGAAATCAGTCCCCTGGGGTGGGGAGGGAAGGGTTTTTTGTGCAACGGTTTACTTTATTTGATTTTATTAATTTTGACTGTGATATTTCAAATAAAGAGTTCAACTCAAAACCGTCTGACTGCTTTCTTTATTACTACAAGTTATTTTATTAATTTTGACTGTGGTATTTCAAATAAAGATTTCGACTCCAAACCGTCTGACTGCTTTCTTTATTACTACAAGTCCATATCTCCTCTCAAATCTGTGTATAAATCACTGTAATTGCTCCAAAAACATTGCCAACTTGCTAACCCGCTGTCTGTACAGCCGTCCCACACGCAGTTTATAAGTGCATGAATGGTGTACATCACTGACTCTGACATCTGTGATAGCTCTAGTTACAATGTTGTAAGATTGACCAGTGTCCTGACTCTGTGACAGGGTGACCAGGCTCAACCATGTAGTTTTGGGTCTGTTCTGGGATCATCAGGTGGAAACCATAGCAACACAGCTGGACCTTGGTGTTCATCAAGTCTTTATGGAATGTTTTCAAAATGTCTGGAAAAGGAGAGATTAAATGAAAGAAAGGGACTTTGTTTCTGAACATTCAAGATGAATACAGAGATGATCGTGGTAATTACCCATGGATCAATTTCTTGATTGTTAGTCAGAGTGTTAATTGTACTGATTCCCCATCAATTAATAAAGACAAAAGGTATGTTCATTACATCTCTAAACCACAGTTTCATCGTTCTACTCCCAATTGAAATCATATTGAAATACCTGTGTTTTAAATTGTCAACACAGCTTGTATGTGTGCTATTTCCCATGTTGATGCTGAACACTAAATTCTCTGTGTGACTTGAAATTCATTTGTCAAAAAGAAAGTTTCATCTTGTACATGATACAATGTGATGTCAAGTTTACAACATTTTGGTACACTTTAAGTGGCAGAAGAAAGAAAAGTTCTTGTTTTCAAGAAAATAATTAAACAAAATATTGAAAAATGTATAGATTTTTAAAATGTCCCGACCTTTTGACACTGATCATTTTTTACCTCTGTAAAAGCATTGTCTTTCATTCTGGTAAACATCATTTACGGTAGGCTTCACATCACAAATAACATGATCATCAAAATATTTATGAAGGCATTACTCAAGGGATCTCTTGACTCTGACATTTGAGAAAGTTGAAATTAGTCTTTAGTAATGATAGAAAGTTGAAATGATCTATAGTGAGGTTATACTCAAAGTTGGTGTAGTGACTTACAGAATATAATTTTACATTATTCATACGGATCATTCTTGATGTTATAAAGACACGATGATTTTGTTGGTTTAAAATTTGTCGATGCATTGGTGGGTTTGTGACCGCACTCAACGATGGCTGCTCTCATATCATTAGTAAGAACAGCCAGCTCTAATTCGTAGAATTACAAATCATAAACAAATATTTTATTGAGAAAATTCTTGAAATTAGAAGCAATCATTGATTGTATGCATTTCCTGTCCATAAATAATCACTGTTCGCTCCCATATAGTTATCAAAACAAGCCAACAATTGTATGAAACATGGACATACATACAGACAGACTGACATACACAGACTGGCACAGAGTGATGACATTGACCCCAAGTGTGCCTTGGCCCATGGAGAGTGATAAAGATATAACAAACAGCTGAATGTAATGATAAAATAGTTAAGTATAGGCCTACAGGCACTGAGGGTGAATATGTTACAGCAATTTGATTAGTTTCTTTTCCTTTTCTACTTCTGTGATAATTTTTAAGACAATCAATCTGCAAGGCAGTTTATGTATTGACAAATATGTTATCTTTTACAAGCACACAGCAAACTGTTCTTGATTTTTCATTTACAATATTTGACAGAGACTGAAATACATAACATGCAACCAATGTTTACATTTTGCCCATACACCAGATACATGGAGAGATTTCAACATACAATCATTAACTCAGAAACCCTACAGGGAAAAGTAAACATTGTTTTCTATCCCATCTCTGGAATAACTTACAAACTTAACCAATTACACAAGGATGATGACACAAGAGATAAAGTTAAGAAATTTAACTGTGGTGAACTTGACTATTCCTTTCAAATCCTTACCTAACTTGACATCTTAAACTAAAATACACAGCATGGTAAATTGCACGCAAAATAAATTGGGGATGGACCATTTGATAAGGGGTGGGGGGTGTCTGGAAGATTGATGAGGTACATTAACTTTTTATCCAAACCATTGTACATTCTTTTTCCCCACTCTCCCACCTTTTCTTTTTGTCAAACCTTCCTTCTCTGGCTGATATTTTTATTGACTTTGTTTGGAACTTTTTGAAAATCTGCCATGAACCAACCCCCCCCCCCCCTCCACTCACTCTTAAACATTGAAAAAAATTTGAATATATTTGTTGGAAACAAAACTTGCTAAAATCACCTCAGCTATGTTTTCTAATTATCTTTTTACCGTATTTTAACACCAAATACAGTTTACCATATCAAATGCTTACTAAATCACCACATTATATACTAGTAGGTATAAATTACCAAAAAAAATCTTAAAAATACAAAATGAAAGATATCCCAGTAAAATTGACAGTTTCACAAAGTTGCCCCAAAAATTCAAAATTCCGGATTTCAACTTAATTTCAGTATATCATATTAACAAAAACACTAAGAACCTGTTTACTAAATATCAAAGCAATCAGACTGGTAAATTTTGAGAAAATGAGAAAAATAACCCCTAAATACAAAATTGCAGATTTCATCTAATTTCAATATATCTTATCAACATAAACCCTAGGAACCTGTACACTAGATATCAAAGCTACCAGATCAGTAGTTTTAGGAGAACAAATTTTTTACCAAAAAAGGCAAATATTGCCGGCAAAAATAAAAAAGTTGCCAGTTTCAACATAACTTTGATGCATTATATGAGATTAATCTAAGATACGTGTATACCAAATATCAAAGCTATCAAATCAGTAGTTTTTTTTTATCAAAAATTAGTAAAATTGCTCCAAAATTACAAATATGACAATATCAATACAATTTGTACAAGCATGACTGAGGTCATCCTGAGGAACATGAATATTAACTTTCAGAGCAATCAGATGAGCGATTTCAGAGAACAAGATTTTTTGACTAAAAACAGAAAAAAATACCCTAACAATACAAACATGCAAATTTCACCCCGGTTTTTGCACACATAGTTAAGAATACCTAAAGAAATTTGCATACTAAGTTTCAACCAAATCTGACCAATGCTTACTAAGTTTTAGCCATTTGCAGGATTTTTCCTTTTTTCCCCTCATTTGCATATTTTTGGCACTGACATGTTCATTTGAACAAATTCACATCTCCATCCCTAGGTGCACCTGTACACCAAATACTAAGACAGTAGGTGCTGCGGTTTAGGAGTTTTTGACGTGGACGGACATACATACATACATACATACATACATACATACATACATACAGACGACATTTTGCCACCTTATAAGAATACCTCCCATTTGCATATATACATATGCATATATGGGAGCTAATAAAAAATCAAGTGTCAGTGCAAAATTGAATTAACAACAAATCTTTTACTGATATTTGAAGTTCAAATCGGCCACCGACCCTGTGTTCACCCTATTGAGGCAAATAAATTATCGATAATCCATCAAACACTCTCTTTAATCCTTGAGCTTCACAATGCCCACAATGGACAGGATAAAAAAGTATCATAAAAGTCTGTAGAGTTCAAATATCTCCTGAACACATTCCACCTTAAACATTGAACTTCCTAAGCATACCCTATACAAAAATAGCGTCAAGACACTGTAGCTCCCATCCTGGACTATTTAGTGTTTGTTCTCTGGTCAGATATTTGAACATGTGTGAAAGGGATAAAGTGCATGAAGTGAAAATACTTAAATGAAATGTACTGGAGACAGTGAAATATGTTTAATGTAATTATTCAGAATATAAAATGGAAAAAATACAGAATTAGATATATCGAATACTGTGATACAACCATTAACTCAACAAGTCATTTACAATGACATAGTCCCCACTTGTAATAGGAGTATTAGTCTTGATGGGGCAGGAAAATGTGGTCATTAAGAAGTATCACTGGAGTGTATATGTTGAGATCTATGGGCACGTAGGTCTATGTCGTTGTTCCCAATTTGAAACACATGAGGCATGTCTAAGTTATGGTTCTAAATCGGGAAAAAAGATCAGACCTTCTAGCAGTATTGGCCAGCCAAGAAATACATATGCGCATTATAAATGAGGTACAAGATGTGACATCTTAAGGTCTAATATCCTATCAAAATTGGAGGGTATAGAACTTGTGGTTACTGAAATATGCATATATATGTATAATCAAGGTCAAAGGTCATCGAGGTCACATGACATTTTGAAAAAAAAATTATATTGCTAATTAATCCCTATATGCCAAAAAATCAGATCTCTAGCTCTATTCGCTTGCCCAGAATTAGATGTGTACATAATTAATGAGGTAAAGCGTGTGTTGTCATAAGGTCTCCCATCCTACTAAATACAAAGGACATAGCACTTGTGGTTACTTATTTATTGACATAAACATATATTTTAGGTAAAAGGTCATCGAGGTCACATGACATTTGGTCAAAAAATTTCTCTCCTATAGTTATCCCTATATACCAAAAATCAGACATCCAGCTCTATTGGCTCGCTCAGAATGAGATATGCGCATAATTATTGAGGTACAGTATGTGGCGTCATAAGGTGTCCCATCATACCAAACATGAAGGGTGTAGCACTTGTGGTTACCGAGTTATGGAAAAATATGTATATTTGAGGTCAAAGGTCACCGAGGTCACGTGACATTTTGTCAAAAAAATTGTTTTGCTAATTATCCCTATATACCAAAAATCAGACCTGTAGCGCTATTTGCTAGCTCAAAATTAGATATGCACATAATTAATGAGGTACAATATGTGGCGTCATAAGGTGTCCCATCATACCATACATGAAGGCTGTAGCACTTGTGGTTACTGAGTTATGGACAAATATGTATATTTGAGGTCAAAGGTCACCGAGGTCACGTGACATTTTGTCAAAAAAATTGTATTGCTAAGTTATCCCTATATACCAAATATCAGACCTCTAGCTCTATTGGCTCGCTCAAAATTAGATATGCGCATAATTAATGAGGTACAATATGTGGCGTCATAAGGTGTCCCATCATACCATACATGAAGGCTGTAGCACTTGTGGTTACAGAGTTATGGACAAATATGTATATTTGAGGTCAAAGGTCACGATGTCACTCCACATTTTGTCAAAAAAATTGTATTGCTAAGTTATCCCTATATACCAAAAATCAGACCTCTAGCTCTATTGGCTCGCTCAAAATTAGATATGCACATAATTAATGAGGTACAATATGTGGCGTCATAAGGTGTCCCATCATACCATACATGAAGGCTGTAGCACTTGTGGTTACTGAGTTATGGACAAATATGTATATTTGAGGTCAAAGGTCACCGAGGTCACGTGACATTTTGTCAAAAAAATTGTTTTGCTAAGTTATCCCTATATACCAAAAATCAGACCTCTAGCTCTATTGGCTCGCTCAAAATTAGATATGTGCATAATTAATGAGGTACAATATGTGGCGTCATAAGCTGTCCCATCATACCATATATGAAGGGTGGTAGCACTTGTGGTTACTGAGTTATGGACAAATATGTATATTTGAGATCAAAGGTCATCAAGGTCACATGACATTTTGTCAAAATATCCGAGATATATGCGTGAACGGATGGACTCACGGATGGACGAACAGACGGACATGACCCAATCTATAAGCTCACTGGACTTCATCCGTGGGGACTAAAAATTGTGTCACTGCATCCTTTTTGCAATATGAATACGATGAGAAACTAAATTTTTATTTTTCGTGGCCTTATACATGGGAGTCTATGGAGATCTGCCTTATACATGGGAGTCTATGGACGTGTACACTAAAAATATGCAAATTTCACCACGATTTGCCCAAATTTGGGAAAGGTCACTCCTATGCACTTCCATACCAAGTTTCAAATCAATCGGACTTGTGGTTTCAGAGCAGGAGATTTTTTGACCAAAAATGGGAGAAAATTACAAAAAAATTCATGAAAAATAGCAAGTCCAAGATACTGACCCAAGATGTGCACAATCATTTCATGTCAGCCCAAAGTACTTACATGCTAATTTTCATGTAATCTGCTCAGTGGTTATTGAGTTTTTTCAATTTTGACTGTTTTTACATTTTTTCACTTAATTTGCATATTTTTGGCAATGACAACTTCATTTGAACAAAATCTCATCTACAGCCCATCATCCATGTACACACCAAATATCAAGATGAAATGTACAGCGTTTTGGAGTTTTTGATGTTGACGGACATACATACAGACATACAGACATACATACATACAGACATTTCCCTAGCCTATAAGAATAGCTTCCATTGCCATATACACATATGGCTATGGGAGCTAAAAATACTTGCTAAAGGTCAGTTAAACCTATAAACCTGAATCAGCTCTTGTACTTCTTTTATTTGTGTTTTGTGTTTTCCATTCAAATTGTTCATCTTACCATCTTTGACTGTTCAGGTTTAAACCAATCATCCCATTTGCCCTTGTAGACATCACCAATGATGACTTTGTAATTTCCAACTCGCAGTGCCGCTGTCTTAGTTATTGGATCAATGTTGTGAAGTATTTCATTTCTTGGTGATGCAGTGCCCCTGAAATGGTTTACACTTGAAATGTGGAAAAAAACCATGTAACAGGGTACATGTTTGTAATTTATTTCAAAGTAGAAACACATCTGATCACAAGTGCCTGAAATTCATATATTGTGTAAGTATAATGTGCCTCATATATTGTGATTCATATATTGTGTAGAAACACATCTGATCAGATATAATGTGCCTCAGGCACATAGAATGCTCCTAAGGTGTCATATCTTTTGTTAAATATGCAACATTTATGTCCAATGGAAATAAACTGATCATATGAAGCAAAAAGAAAGCACACTTTGTCTTCTATCTGTGTTCACTTAAACACATCGAAGGACACAAGTTTCTAACACTTGATCAAACTCAAAGGCCTTGATATGAATGAACATTATGGTGGAAATGTTAGGTCTTAATTTTTGTCGTCTGTTTGAAGACTAAAATTATTCATTACTAGGCCAGGCCTGTATAAATATTACATAAAAATATGGCACTGTGCCACATGGTGTACATGTCTATGAAAAAATAATATTACTTCTTAATTCTGTCAAAGTGTCTCATAGATTGACACCATCTAAATTCTGACTATACTCATTGTTTCAATGTTTAACTGAATCAATCTCACAATAAAAAGCACACAAAGACAATACAACATGAAAATATGTTATGGCTATGTACGTTTTGATACAAACAAGATAAATATCCTCTGTTTGATTTCATTATTAGTCTGTGGCAAAATTCTGAAGAGGTTATAAGTGCTGTAGACCTCTCCGCTTCACATACTTCAGAGTGTTCCAGTGTACGATACAAATTGCAAAAATCAAACACATTAGAAGAAATTTCAAGAAGCAAATTTTTTCTAAAAATTTTATTATGTCTTTATCCACCCTTTGAGCTGATTAGAAAACTTCATTGAATTGCAATCAGTCTGTTGCACAGGTCACAATTAAAAGAGATTGTCGCAATGTTTAAACTTTGTCAAAGAAATGTTAGATCTCTTCAGAGTTTCACTTTAAAGCCCCTTTTTGACACTCAAAAAACATTATAAGTTCCAAATTAATTCTCTGTGAATTACTTTAAGAGTGATATAGTTGTGTATGTATTAAACCTTACAACTTTACATCTGTTGGTGAACCTCATTAACAATGCTAGTCACAACCTACATTGTGAATATTCATTGTCCTCAAGTGAACTGTGATAATGGCTGCTTGCACCATGTGACTTGAATGGGGTACAAAGGTCAATCATGTGACATACTTTTACCGCCGGAAAAAGACAAAAAAAATTGCACTGTAAGTTCTCCTAAATGTGAAGCTAGTCTTGCTGACCTGTGTACAACTTTGAATCACTTGAGGGCTCATTTTGGTGTGTCACAATCAAAAGGTAAGTGTTTCAACAAATCTTATCTTATGTACCACCTACATATGTCTACAGTAAAGAATTCTGCTTGCTTTCAGAAGTTACTAGTACTTGTATTTCTACTTGATGGTTATGAACAACATTAAATATTAACTCTAGTGTAACATTGATTAAAATATCTTGAGTTCTAATATGATTGATATTAATGTGATTTTTGAAGTAAATTTTCATAAATTCAGGAACCTTTGTTTTGAGATGTACAGTAATTTCAATGACCTTTGACCTATTGTCAAGTAACAAACCATGGTACTCGCTAGTACACCAGATTTGTGTGGCTCAATCACTGCTTCAAAATAAAGTCAGAAATTGTGAAGGCAATGAGTTCCATCAATGTAAGATTTCAAGGCATCCGGTATGTAAAAACAATCTATGCAACAATGCCAGCATGCTATGTTAATTTGACACAACTCTCTTATGGACAACTGATTGACCAAAGTTCACTACATCTGCATGCACTTGTCATTTTGTTACTTTGGATACTGAAGTATTCTGACCTCTTTTAGTGTTGAAGTTCTCACACATTGGCTATTGAAGTTTTTTTGTGAGCTAGCTAGTGGAAAAATGATTGACTGTTACATATAAAAGGGATTGTTGAAGTTTAGATAAAATTGAGATTTCTTTTACAGAATTATATCTGTAGATTCATCAAGTTTACAGCAAAACCTTGAACATTCTAGTTAAAGCGATTTTTTCTCGTTCAGCTTTTGAGTCAAATATTTCCTTCTCATAAACCTGTCACCTGATTGCATTGAAATCGCATGTGCAGGTGCATAATTTAGGTGTTTAATACTCAATTTTGAGACTTTGACAATTATAGTTAATTTTAGTTTTCAGAATAGTGAATACCTGGTAAATTTGTCAATGTCTTGCCAAGATCTACACTGCACTGCTTTAGAACTCCTTATGTACCAATAACATTTGCATGAAAAATATTTTGAACTAATGTTATGAATACAGTTAAGTTTAAACTATCACTTTTGTTTGGCTGGCAAACTTTACCAGTTACTGCTGAAAAATTGGCAAATTTTCTTTTCAGAAATAATTTTTTGTGGCTTTCAAATGTTGGTTAAGCTAGGGTGTTTAAATTTGTGTTTTGACCAGTTAGATTGATTTTGTCCAAAAACAGATATTCACAGCCAAACTCCTTGTGGAACTCAACGTTCTATAAAAAATGCTGACCAGTATGAGACAGAGATATACCTTGTATCAACATCCATTCGTTGTTATGAACAATGGAGCCTGTCATCATTGAGAGTAATTTTCCAATAGCTGCTTTTATAGTTTAACATACATGTACCATATATCTAAGCTGTAATGGATGGTAAATCAACATTTTCAGTGAGGCCAAGCAAAGTAAAAAGTTGTTTCTCATCCTAGACAAATTGCAAAAATGATGCGGATGAAGCGTTTTCTTTTCCTCAATTTTTTTTTCTTCTTCAACTAAGAAGAACTTGCAAAAAACATGAAAACAACATAGGAATGGACGCGGAGATCAATTGTTGCTTTAGTATTTTTGTATAGCAACAGTTCTGTGGTTTGGCTTTCAGTGCAGCAAATCACAGTTTTTGACAGCCTAATACGTATAACAGTGACATATGTGTACAGTTCTGAATGGAAAGTTAGCGTCAGTTATTAGTCCCCACGGACACCGTCCGGGGGGACTTATAGGTTTGGTCATGTGCGTGCGTCCGTCCGTCCGTCTGTGCGTCCATCTGTCTGTGCGTGCGTGCGTCCGTCCGTCCGTTCACGCAGATATCTCAGAGACGCCTGGAGCGATTTCGTTCAAACTTGGTACAAGGATAGTACCCTACCTCATACAGATGCACGTCGATTTGTTTCACAATGCGATCAAATTTGGCCGTGTTAGAGGACTTTTTAGTTTTCACATCCATAGACTCCCATGTACCGGTATAAGGCACTCTCCATAGACTCCCATGTATAAGGCAGTCCATAGACTCCCATGTATAAGGCAGTCCATAGACTCCCATGTATAAGGCAGTCCATAGACTCCCATGTATAAGGCAGTCCATAGACTCCCACTGTGGAGGCATCATGGGCCAGTGGCTAGAGCAGTGGACTCACGATCAAAGGATGGTGAGTTCGAGCCCCGGCATGGCTGTGGTGTTGTGTCCCAGGGCAAGGCACTTCATTCCTCATTGCTTCTCCCCACCCAGGAGTGATGGGTACCTGGTAGGACAGAGGTTGTTATGTGTGCGTTTAGCTCTGCTGCGCTTATTGGCTGCACATGTGAGCTGTTGTCTGCTCCCCAGGGAGTTGAGTGGTATAATATTAGGTCCAGTGACCAGGGGTAATAATAATTGTGAAGCGCCTTGATCACATCTACTTGTGGATATGTGCGCTATATAAGAACCAAATATTATTATTATTATACTCCATGTATAAGGCAGTCCATAGACTCCCATGTATAAGGCAGTCCATAGACTCCCATGTATAAGGCAGTCCATAGACTCCCATGTATAAGGCAGTCCATAGACTCCCATGTATAAGGCCAAGAAAAATAAAAAATTAGTTTCTCATCGTATTCATATTGCAAAAAGGATGCAGTGACAGTTTTTAGTCCCCACAGATAAAGTCCAGGGGGCTTATAGATTGGGTCATGTCAGTCCGTGAGTCCATCCATGAGTCCATCCGTTCACGCAGATATCTCAGACACTTTGACAAAATGTCATGTGACCTTGGTGACCTTTGACCTCAAATATACATATTTGTCCATATCTCAGTAACCACAAGTGCTAAACCCTTCATATTTGGTATGATGGGACACCTTATGACGCCACATACTGTACCTCATTAATTATGTGCATATCTAATTTTGAGCGAGCCAATAGAGCCAGAGGTCTGATTTGTGGTATGTAGGGATAACTTATCAATACAATTTTTTTGACAAAATGTCACGTGACCTTAATGACCTTTGACCTAAATATACATATTTGTCCGTAACTCAGTAGCCACAAGTGCTACACCCTTCATATATGGTATGATGGGACACCTTATGACGCCACATATTGTACCTCATTGATCATGCGTATATCTAATTTTGAGCGAGCCAATAGAGTTAGATGTCTGATTTTGTTTAATAGGGATAACTTATCAAGACAATTTTTTTGACAAAATGTCATGCGACCTCGGTGACCTTTGACCTCAATATACATATTTGTCCATAACTTAGGAACCACAAGTGCTACACCCTTCATATTTGGTATGATGGGACACCTTATAACGCTACATATTGTACCTTATTAATTATGTGCATATCTAATTTTGAGCGAGCCAATAGAACTAAATGTATGATTTTTGGTATATAGGGATAGACTATAGGATAGAAATTTTTTGACAAAATGTCATGTGACCTCGATAACCTTTTACCTAAAATACACGATTATGTCAATAAATAAGTAACCACAAGTGCTATGTCCTTTATATTTAGTAGGATGGGAGACCTTATGACAACACATGCTTTACCTCGTTAATTATGCCCATATATAATTTTGGGCAAGCCAATAGAGCTAGAGGTCTGAATTTGGCATATATGGATTAATTAGCAATACAATGTTTTTTTCTTTCAAAATGTCATGTGACCTTGATGACCTTTGACCTTGATTATGCATATATATGCATAACTCAGTAACCACAAGTTCTTTACGCTTCAATTTTGATAGGATAATAGACCTTAAGATGTCACATCTTGTACCTCATTTATTATGCACATATGTATTTCTTGGCTGGCCAATACAGCTAGAGGTCTGATCTTTTTTCCGATTTAGAACCATAACTTAGACATGCCTCAAATTTGGAATAATGACATAGACGTATGTGTCCATAGATCTGAACATATACACTCCGGTGATACTTCTTAATGACCACATTTCCCTGCCCCATCAAGACTAATACTCCTATTACAAGTGGGGACTATGTCATTGTCAATGACTTGTTTTGCTTACAGTTCTGTTTTATATAGCACTATGTTATGCACTATTGTCGCATATATTTTTTTTCATTTTATTCCGCATGATAATTATAATTCATGTTATTTACTTGTATTTAATATACACTATTGATGAGTGCAGTGTCTTTAAATACCTAGAGATGATATAACTGACCTAAATAAGTTTTGTCCAATGCCTGGATCAATGGAATCTTTAAAATAAAACTTTATTTTTCAATCAGTAATATTGTGAACTAACAGAGTTCAGATTATGTTTCATGAAAATTACCATACAAAGTTACGTTTTTGATTCATAAAACCTTACTATATGACTTCAGTGAAGTCTGACTTGACAACTTTTATCATGATGCAATTTTGAAGCTAAAAATGCAGAATAAGAATGGCAATCACAATTGATATGACATTTAGGGCATGATTACAATAAATTATACTTAGTTACAGTCAGCATGAGTTGACATCTGTCGTAAATGTTTATTACATGCCTCGTACATGGAATGTCACGAGCCCCATAGGATTCAATGGTAACTGGTTTGTGACGTAGCAGACATAGTCATCACCTGACTGAAAGTGAACCGGAACTATTTTAGCACATACGACAAGCCAGGGATTGAAATGATCAAAACACACAATTTTTCATGAAAGATTAAATCAATTCTTTAATAAATACGCGTTTCAAATATTTAAACACCGCTTATACTGAAAAATGAAATAAATGGTGAAAATGCGAATAACACTCAACTTTCATGTGCAGTTTTCGTTGCTCGAACTACAGGAACCAGGCTCAAGCGAACGCATAGAAACGAGAACAACTTCCATGTCCGTTTAGCTCAGATACGTCGACAATTCAATCAATCGGTGAAGTTAACACGAGAAAAATAGGCAACTATAAATGTCAAAAACGAAGATACATTGTCCAATATTTTGATTTAATTGTCTTCATCGCTGGAATCTGATTCGATGACACGAATTCGGCGACGTTTAGACTTGCAATCGCACACTGCCGGTGTTGACGTGATATTGAAAATGCAGTTTGTCATGACCGCGCCTGCAAACAGTTGTTGAAATTGTCCGTATTTCCAGAAACAGACGGGATGGCCGAAATTTGCGGCTGACAAAGCGAATTACTTGTAGTGACATTCGTATTTTCTGAGTTGGTTTCGCTGAGTATGTGACATTCGTCTTTGCTCACTCAGTTCAAGTTCGTTGTAATGTTGCAGGCTGCCCGCGTTCTTATGGCCGGTTATTTTGATGATTTTGTGCGGGGGCACTCCGGCTGAAGACAGTCGCCGAACGCAGGTTTTCCGTAGAGAATGGTTGGTAATCTTACCCTGGATATTAGCTTTCAAGGCCGCTTTCTTCATGAGTTGGCCGAGTTGATTTTTACCGAGCGGGCGATCGTAATACCAAACAGCGTCGGACTTCAAGTGATCGATGAATTTAGGCTGTAGCGGCTGTAGGTAAAATGGCGAGTCTGGGTCACACGCTGATCGCGGACGATGTTTTATGTACTCGCGATACAAATCAAGCGGATTTCTGGAATCATCAGCAGCAGTGGCATACATTCTCGGTGAGAATGCTCGGGTGTCAAGTCCGGTACCATCACGAGTCTTAGTCTGCGTTCGTGGAACTCCAGATACTCGAGGCCGTCGGTGTCTCTGCCGGTCACAATATCGCCAAATTCAATTGTCGATGTTCATCCCGTCCGCGAAGACCGAAATGTTTACCAAACAGGTAAAACATCGTAAAATTCGCCGACTGGGCATCAAAAATGCCAAGAATACGCTCTTTCCACATCTTCTCTTCTTCTTCAACAGTAACTGCATCAGATTTCTTTTCTTTTCGTCCCTTTCCCTGTCTCTTCAGATCGACTTGCTTCGCACGTAGTGCCTGGTTCATTTTGTGGAACTGCCGATCATTTAAGCTTACTTCATATCCCTTGTCGCGAAGATACCGCTCGAGACTACACTTGATATTAGTAAGAGTGGATGGCTCATACTCTTTGCCGTCGATTTTTCGAACATCGATGAAAAATTTGCTGAGAATACTACTCAGTTCTGCTGGCGGTATTACTTCGATTGGTCGAACTTCGCCGGTGTTCGTCGCTAACCATTCGGTACATTTTCGTATGTCGCGCGATGTTGTTTTCACGGTATTTTCTTTCTGGTGGCTTTGTATGAAGTCATCTACTTCATCTTGATAATTTTCTTCTGGCGGTGCACCTAGTAACTGGTCGATCTCTTCCTCCTTCAATGACAACAGCCATTGCGTAATGTCATCCGCCATGATTGACAAGGGAATTCCGTGTTTACAAAATTATGCAAGAAAAATCGATAAACCGCATAACAGTGATTCTAATATATTCATGCGCCGTCAAACGATGAAACATTATCGTTTTTTTCGACGAATGTTAATATTTCGTGGAAATTAAACAATGAATGTCATTTAAAGATCAAAACAAAACTTCAGTAGGAAAATTATGAGGGGGAGGCATGTAATAAAAATATTATAGCCCCAACATGGGACTATGTGCCCTCGAGGCAGGAGACCATTTGCCCTCCTCACGTCGGGCAAATGGTCACCTACCCTCGGGCACATAGTCCCATGTGGGGCTATAATATATAATCTACCATCAGACCTGGAGTATTATGGGATGTCTTGGACATCAACTTGCACAAGAATTATATTACACTGATCACTTTCTGTACATTGCCAATTTTAAGTTAGACTTGTTGAAGCAGTGTAAACAGAGACGTAACTGTTTGCTATATATCTACAGTTTGAACTCTCAAAAACTTGTGCCAAGAGAAGTTAAACATTAATCAATGCATTGAAATGTAAGGATCCAACAAATAGTATTTATGGCTTTCAACAATCCTAATGTCTGTAAAGTGGACTTTGGTCTCTGTACCAACCTATATTGGTCTACTTCCAAATCACATAGGGTCATACATACAGTATCTGTGGATGTCAGTCTGGTTCTAACTGCTTCCCTGTGGATTACTCCAATTTCAGCTTCAAATTTCAATGTATCTGCAAATCAGACAGACTCAGTGAGTGAGATTCAAACAATATACCAAGGTATGTGAGACAGTTAAATTTACATGAAGTAATTGTGTGGATATAGCTTAATGTGTTGAACTTAATTCCACCAAATGGCATTGTTTACCAAAAGGTCAACTTACAGCAAGTATGGTGAATTTTATTGCCCTGTTTGTGCAAGAGTTGTCAAGCAAATATTCTGTTCAGATTTCATCATTACTTTCAAGCTACAGGAAAATTACTGCAACAATATTTTTTGTTGGCACACTTAGAAATATGTGCTGATTGAAATACCACACTATACAAATGTATCCCTATAAGAAGTTTCACAATGAATTTCAAAGGTGTACGAGAAATGTTATCATAAGAACCAATGTCTTGACCTACAGTAAAATGAGAAAACTAGATCCAAATTTGCATATGCACATTTCACCATCGATTGTACAAATCTGAAAAAGGTCATCACTATTGACGTCTGATCATATTTAATTGCTGTTTGATGAACAATTTGAGAGATAACACTGAGAAAAAATACCGCAATTATACGGTGTCGCTCAAATTTGATCAGAATTGGTACATACCAGTATGGGTACCAAAGATCAACAATAAATGTTGTTTCTATCTGTTCAGTGCAGGAAAATTCTACGTTGATGTTATGACAATGATTTCTGCACAGTACAACCAGAAAAACAACAAGAAATATTTAAACCAGAAAAACAAGAATGACAAAAGTAATAAAGGTCTTTAGGTACTGGAGGTCAACTTAGCAACATGCATAGCAGAAAGGCAGCTAGCCCCCCTTAGTTTGACCATAGATGGTCTTCCTCCCCTCTACTGTCTATGGTTTGAGCAGGTCTGTTAATATGTAACAGTTCATAAACAATGACAGGAAATGACTCAAGTCAGTGGAGTAAGCCTGTTTAAAGCCTGTTTCAGAATTTCGCTTTTTCTTACCTCATTTGCACATTTTTGACACTGATGTGTTCATTTGAACAAATTCACATCTCGACCCCTACATCTACCTGTACACCAATACTGAGACGGTAGCTTGGCGGAATGGGAGCCTTTGTGTGTGACGGACATACATCCCGCACACACCCACAAATATACAGACATAGACGCCACTTAGACTCATCATATAAGCTCTTTTTGGTATTTATATATAAAACCAAATATGAGCTAAAAAATGAATCAAATTGTATCTGCAAATCGTATGCTAAATTTTGCACAATCTCAATAGGGAATCTCTAAGAAGCTACACATCTAGTTTGAAAGCACTCACACTAGATATAGACAAAATATTTACATAAAAACCTAAGACAATGAATTTTATGGTTACCATTGAACACAATAGATACGGTCACCCTTGGCAAAATATACACAAAATATTATTGCAATTGGACAGTGCCACAAAGATAATAATCTTTGCGGCCCTGATACGATTTTTGTGGACCAAGTTCGAATGGCGGATCACCCTACGACTGAGGTTCACAAAAACCGTATCAGGGCCGTAAACGTTTTATCATATACCTTATTGAATGACAAATATGTAATAGAAATATTTTGCACAGATTGGTGATAGAAAAATTCATGCAATGTAACAGTTATCGCCATTTTGTACACTTTTCCGGAAAAGCGATGACCTATCCCGTTGCGTATTGAATACATTAAGACTGTACAGTAATGAACGTATCAACAAAGAATGAGGCGTAAATTAAGGTGTAAGAAGACCGGGTGGTGTATCTTAATCCCCCTTATCATAAATGTCAGTGCACTGGGCAGGAAGATGCAATCATCAGTGAAAAGCTCGATTGAAAGAAATAATATGCCTTTACATGTAATTTTATGACGATTTCGCATTGAAATGACCGTGTCCATGAAAGTGGGCGATGGGTGACGGCGCGGCTTTGCGTATCTGTCGCATGATCACACTCGATCTATTTATAATCAGTTCACTTCAAACCTTGCAAAAACGAAGATAATACCAATAATGTGCTTAGTCAACACTGGAATTTGGTCTGGGCGCGATACGCAATTATTACACAAATCTGAGGGGTGTCTTTTCCCACAGCTTACACAGGAACGTGGCTGGAGGTAAATGAAAATGAAGAAAATTGCACAAGAAAGGAAAGGCATTCTCCAAACTTAACATATGCAAATCCAATGATAATTTTAATAACACTTAATAACAACATCCCTAAGAAGCTAAATATCAAATTTGAAAGCTGTAAGACCTGTGACATCAGAAAAGTTTATTTCTCAGGTACACACTGAAAATCACATCAGGGCAAAGTATCATTATGAGTGTGCCAATATAGAAACTAGGATTGCTTTTATCTTGACGCATCAGTAGCATTACTGCCATCTTAATACATTAGCCACATACTCTTAATGTAATTAAAACTTGGCATTGCCATCACTTTAGATCATTTGAAATGAGTCATTCAACTTTTGAAATGCTTTACTGTTAAGGACATCCTAAAATGTTGTTTCATAAAAATTGTCACAAGGCAAAGTTTTGTGTTGTGCATCGAAATTATGTCTACTATTGACAAATATTTAATATATTAAAATACCGGTACTATTACTACTAAAATGCTAAATTCAAAGATTAATTTGATTTCCTACAAAACAAGATAGTCAGGTTATTTTATTAGTAATTTAAAGGGCAGTGGTCACTGGAACGGCACTCAAAGGTGGCTAGGGACCCCTACAACTGAAACCTGATCCTTTAGTAGTTGGCAATTGATGAAAGTTAAAACATGTTGGTCTTAATGTACATTGTAAAATTTAAATGTCACAGCTATTTTGACATGATGCATCTATATATAGTGCATGAAATACAATGTTTGTAAACAAAACGTTGCGCAGTGCGCAGTTCCAACGACCACTTCCCTTTAATTATGTTTACACAACCTGTAAGCCTGAAAAAAATTGAAGTTTGCATTTTGAAATTTGATATCAGAGGCATGTACAACCTCAATCTGATTAAAATCACATGTAGAGATGGTGATCTTTGTTTCTTTGCTGTTCTCTTTCACTGATAGTCACCTCAGTACAGTACTTTAATCCAACAGACATAGAAAAATGTATTAAAATGATTTACTTTGGCAGGAGCCCATCAAGCTATATTTTTAAATGTCGGTTGAAATATCGCCATCTATACATCTATTTTTAAACAGACTAATTCAACCATAACTGCCTTCAGTTGGTTTAACAACACAAATATTACTTTGTAGATGTATTTTGCATTATATTACCATGCCCTGCTTGTCGCATTTTGATTGGTCGAGCTGAACCACGTGACTGACCACAAATACACAGTAATGGTCTGTTTACATGCCCGTGAATATGAATAATAAGATTAACAACTCAAAGTATCGTAACTTTACAGCTCAAACGTAAATCATAATCAATCACAAAATAAAATGGAGCACTTGTAGGTCAAGTTGAGATACTTTTTTCTGAAAACATCTCCGGATTTGCCAATTTTTTACAGCGTGCGTGACAGTGTGTCGCGTATTGCTCAGTTTCTGGGGCCCAGTTGTTGTTCACACCTGAAATTTTCGGAAATTTTGACGGTTTTCTTGGGTTCGTTGATAATATATGGAAATAACAGACTCAACTCTGACCATTAACGTTTATTTTTGGGCGCGGGCTCGAGGAAAGCCAAATTAACGGGCTCGGCAAGCCTCGCCCGTTAATTTTTGGCTTTCCTCTTGCCCTTGCCCACAAATAAACGTTAATGGTCAGCGCGTCGCCCGTTATTTCTATAATAGCAAGCTTTGAACTAGTCTAAACTTAGCAAAACAAAGATACTGAAAGCAACTTACATAGTCATTTCTCAAAATTCAAAGAATTTTGAAATAATTACTTAAAATGTTTTTTTCTTTAGATAAAGGTTTCCTTTTGGACAATCACGTTAAGTTTTTCTTTTCTATATTCAATGACAGCCTTAAATCTGTGAAAAAAATTGTTGCTGTACACAGTACATTGAAACATAACCTGTGACAAATAAAAGCAACTATGGACAGCACTGCTTGTATCAACATCATGGAACAACTCACTAGGTTCAACAACACGGCAGCTGATCAGTGATTTCTTTGAAAAGATACTGAAGAAGAAGCCTATGAGTTGTCAGCAATTTACTGCACTGTCCTTGATGTTGAACTGAGTGAAGAACAGAGAGAAGATGCAGCGAGATACAGAGTTACTTTGATTCCAGCTACTAGACCCAAAATGGTCTAATCCTGCTGAAGATCACCCACAATCACCTGGCTTTTAAATCATGATAAATACTATCCAGGACTTGCAAAGTTTAACGATATCACACATGTGGTTGGGTTGTCTGCAAAGACAAACAATGCTGCATCTGCCATACATGAAAATCACTTCCCTCAAGCAAACTTCATCAAGTTACTTCCAAACCTGTCGCCTTGTTTGTTGGAGATTCCTGGAATAAAGATGAGTTGGGTCTGACAGGATTTCACAGAACTCTTGTCCAAGATTTCTGTGAAAGGAAGGCCAAGGCAGGAGAAGATCTGAAAGCCTACTGTACTGTACTTGATGTCAAAATCAGTGATGACCAGAAGAAAGATGCTGAGAGCTGTGGTGTTACCTTGATTCCAGCACAAATAAAGGAACTAGCTGATCCAGAAGATGAACTTCCTGCATTGAAGAGGTTGGCATATCATCAAATATACTACCCAGACCTTAAAGAATTGGAAAACGTCCAGTATGTAATTGGTTATGCTCCAAAGACAGGACTTGCAGCAGCTGATATCAGAGCAAAACTGTTTCCTGGTGCAAAGTTAGTTCTCATCAATCATGTCTGTCCAGAACATAACTGCTTGCAAACTGTGAAAGCGAATTGTTGGACTTTGACGAAAAGATGCTGACGATGGCAAGTAAAGCAGACCTGATATTTTCCATTGGACCAAGATCCATCAGTACTTTCAGAATGCATACAGGGCTGAGGTCAATGGTAAATACTTGTCAGAGATTCCACATGAAGAAATTCTCCCAAGACCTGTCAGCTGTAATTGGGGAAGGATCCTCAAAATGGGGAAATTAAACAACACCACATACTGACATGTGGTCAGATTGATACACAAGAAGCCATAGAAAGATGTGATGTCATGGCAGCTTCAATTGGTACTGCAGCCAAACAAAGGAAAAAAAATTACACAAGTACTCCTGAATGGAAGATACAGGGTGTATATCAACAAGAAGACAACACTGCTGAAAAGTTTCTATCCGATAAAATGAAGTGTCCTCATATCAAGCCTACTCTTCATCCAGGACATTCAGCAAAAGCTCTGCTCAGATCTCTACAACAGTCTCACCTCTGTCTGCCTGCACCATGCTACATTGATTACAGCTTTTATGGATTAGAAGCAATGGTATCTGGTTTACCAACAGCTGTCGATGAAAATTCTCATCTAGCTCACTTCATCATGAAATACTTTGAAGATCATGCTGACAACTGTATTGTAAGAAGTCCTGAGCAGAATCTGTCAGATACAATAGTTAAATATCTCAAAAACACTGCTGTGGCCTTTAAGAGAGCAAAGCAGTTAAAAACAGACTTTGAGAACAGTGAAGTCATATCAACAAGTCATGCCAAGTTTGCGACCCTTTTAACTACACCTGTCCAGCAACAAGGTGGAGATGACAGTGAAGATCAAGGAGTGGAGAGAGATGATAAAGGTATAATTGATTTAGTTGGAATTTTTAATGACTGATTTTTTTTAAAAAGCAATTAAATAATCATAAAGGTTACGGAATCAAAGTGAACATCAAGTGTCGTGTGCAAGAAAGATGGGTAGCTAGATAACGGTACTAAGATGTCTACGTCAGCAAGGCAAAGTGATTTCGGGACAGGTTTGTTCCAGGCAGCCTAGCTCCGTGGACTTACAAACTAGATTTGTGTTAACAACACAATTCCTTATTTTAATTGTATTGTTTACAAGGCTTTCCAAAAATATTTTAAGAATTTAGATTGAAAATGAAACTTGCGATTAAGGAAAAATTTTAAAGGTACAGGCAAAGCAATATTATTAAGAGTGATTTTGTCGATTGTTTTCATTGAATTCTTGAACTTTTGGAATATCCCTAAGTGTAATAGATGGTAGCAAAGTCTAAATTACAATATTTAGGATTAATTTGATATAAAGGTCAAAAGATTTGCAACAAAACATTTCCATTATCACATTACACCATCAAATTAGATGTCACATACTGTGACGCATACTTTGTCTGAAAATGTATTAATAATGACAAAGGTGATCCTTTATGTAATTTGCCCAGTATTCATGTCAATGTAAACCACTACTTTCTAAATAAGTTTTTCAAAGAAACTTTTAGTCTCTTGTTCATTTCTTGAAATTTACGCCATATTCTCTCCATCATATTCATTTCCACAGAGTCTCTTGACATAAAAATAAGTTTAGACAAAAGTGTCTATGACCAACATCTGAGAGAAGTAGAAGAAGAATTCAAAGCTCTCCAGGACATGAAAGGCAAGAACAGATAGAGGAAGTGATGACAAAACAGAATGCTGCATGGAAAGACTGTAACCAAAAATGAAACGTAAAGCAGCTGAATTAGTAGCTGATAGCTGTCATGAAGTAAAGAAAGTCTGTACGAAGGAACTTGGTGATGGTGTAGATCCAATATGTTTGACAGCAAAGTCCTTGGCAATCTTCCTTAGGCTTCTCACCATGTACAATCTCTACAGACTAAAGCAGACTTGTAGATGTGGAAGTCTGGCTAAAGCATTTGAACCGCTACTGATAACAGATGAAATGAGAGAGATTGCTGCAGAAGTTGGAATCAAACTGAAGTTGAAGGCAACATACAACCCAGATAGGTTCAAGAAACTTGAACTCTTCTTCATCAATCGTAAGTTTTGATGATATAACAGAATATATTTAAATTCTGAAAAAAATTGTGTAAAGTAAAGTAAGCCCTTATTGAAATCGTATCCCAGTTTGGGATCTTGATCATAAGTACAAAAACAACAATGAAAGAGTATATATAATATATATATAAATATAAATATCTATACATGAGGTCAACATATTAAAGGTTCATAAATAGTTTACTTTGTCTTTTTCATTTTGTCTTGTCTGAGTTTAAAACATGTATGTATGTATTTCCCAATTCACATAGTGATGCTTTATCTGTCCTTGAAAGATGCTTTTAAGGTTTTGTGTACCTCTGAATGCGTTTTTACAAATGTTTAGTTTACTGAAAAAATCATGTCTAATGTCTGTGTAGCCTTTGCAATGAAAAAGAAAATGTATCTCATCTTCTACTTGTTTGTTTTGGCAAATTGGGCATGCTCTGTCTATGACATCAAGGTTTCTATATCTACACCTGTTTCTATGTGTAGTATGTGTGCACTAATGCGTAACTTGCACAGGGCTGATCTGTGATCTGGGTTTTTTATAAAATGAACGTAGTTTTCGAGAGAGAATCTTTTTTCAACTCTCTGTATGTGCGAAGTTTATTTTTATGGTGCCCTTGTCTGGTATCATTTATTTATTGATCAGTTTTGAGTCACAAGCCTATTGCTGAACATGAAGAAATCACGTACCAGCGTATGGTTTAAGGGAAAGTCATTATGATGAATGTTACAGTATTGGGTGTATCATTAATAATTTACTACCTTTCTTTTTACTTTGACAAATTTAATTAATAAATGAATGACTTAATAATATTGGGGAAATATTTCATTAATCAAAAAATGAAATGGTATGCCACCTAAGTTGCTGATGCATAATTAGTGAGTCGCAAATATCTTTTGCTGTACATCATGCAATCATTCATTTCAAGACAATTTGTTTGGTTTCCAAACTGCAGTAACAACAGTGAACATAATTTTTATTATGTTGTATTAAAATATTATGTTGTACATTTTCCTTCAGGAGATGGTGGTGGTGGAATTCAATTAACGGAACTCTATGATGTCTTGGCAGAAGACAGCGATGAAGAAGTGCAGATGGGTTCCAATGTGAGTCTGCATGCCAGCTATTGAATTCAGTAATTCTAAATTCAATTCAAACACACAATACATATGGCACCATGATATCATCATGTGACCATTGCAGTGGTAGAGTTAGGATAAAGTTGTGAATTATTTTGTTGTATTTAAACTTGACAGCACAGTGTAATGAAACTTACAGAAATATGTGACAGCTTTGAAAAACCCTTGATGAATTTCAAAATGTTATTGGTAGGAATCTGTGCACTGCCTCAGCCTCTTTTGTAAGTTTTATTGATTATTGAGTGAAAACAAGTTTAATTGCAGTACTTTACAACATCTTAATCCCAAGGATTAAACAATATACCGGTACTTGACTTCACCACTCAAACACTAGTTAGTAACAAAACTTCACTAACACTAACAAAAGATACTGAATTAACTTCCTCCTGTTCCTATTACCCAGTATGGTACAATCAATGCTGGATGTTGGTGGTCCATAGGGGTCAATGATGAAACTCAGTTTTGACCATCAAATGATGTGAAATAATGAATTAGTCTCACTATAACAAGCATCTGTGAAAGGTTAGCAATTGTACCATAATGTAGAAATATTTATCTTTTAGAAGGCTGAGGAAACTGGTTTTGTTGAAGACAATGTCACTGAGATTTCTCTGGAAGATCTCAAAGAAGGTAGGGTACTAACTTTACAGGTTTAACCTTTGACACAGTACAATAATCAAGCCTATTAAAGAAGGGAAATATATTAAGTCAAGAACCACACATGAAAGCTGCTTCTTAAGTACTAATGCCATGTACATTTTACTAAAAAAAAATATGAACTAAATCTCTTATCATTATCACGGATGACATTAAACATAATATGACCAGCTTGGAATTTATTCCTAACTTCATATCATATTTCACTTATACGGACAGACTGGTTTTTATATGCAGAGTGTTTAATTCATGACAAAAAAGTTGTGTTTCCATCAAGAGCTAAAATAATACATTTTCTGCTCACATTTTTGCAAAAATAATAAAACCCAAAGGAATTCATCTATGTTACTTTGATATGATTTAACATTCCATTCAAATTAGTAGCAACTTTAATCATTTTCATACTCATAATTTTTCATACAGAAAAGGATCCATCAAAGTTGCTGCTACTTGAGGTTGACCCAACACTGGAAATTAAGTCATCCACTGAGACTAGTGTACAGACAATGTTCAAAGCTGAGAAGTGTATCAGACTGAAAGGAAGGCAGTGTGATATGCTGCAAGTATTGACAACAAATACAGACACAGTTCAACATATCCTATCCTGTAGACAGGATGTCTTAGCACTACTGGGTGTTACAAGGTATCTCTTGACGGATGCAGCAAGTCAGGACATGGATACTCAAGGTAACAATTACTGATACTGGTGATTAAATCCAAAGGGAGGTAAGGCATCATACTTACAAGCATTGTTGGCAAATATAAAATTTACTCAAAGGTAACTCAGTGACTTATGTTCAGGTCTGTATGAAGACATTACTTTAACTATTTTCACTGACAGCAGGCACCAAAGGTAAAGACAGGTCAAAAGTTGCATGTTTTTGGCTTCTGATCTGAATTAGGTGTATATTAAATCTGCATTACTGGGAGAGCTCTGTATACTTTGTAAATTCTAAAATACAAGAAATGTGAGTCAGAAATGTAATGTTTTATGTCACAATTGTCTTTATGGAATTCGATCCACTGGAAACATCATTTCATAAATTGAATTGTTTCATGAGTGTAGAAGGCAATTTATATTACATCAAATGTAGCCATAAAATATGACCATAAAACTGTTGATATTAAAATCACAGCTCAGTGATTGAAACAGAAAAATGACATTAAACTGGTCCAATAATCATTTTCATTGAAGGTAATACATTACAAGGTCCTTGGGATATTTGTGATTTACAAAGTTAAGTAGGTCCATCCTGAACCACTAAACTACTAAAATGCATTAACGCAAGGAAATAACATGTGAGACAAGTTTTGGCCGAAAACCAGGGGCGATGGTACATCCAGGCGTCGTTACTACCTTTCCCCGAGGCCACTCGCAGATTTGAGTGGCCTCGGGGAGGGCAGCCTGTTACAAAGATGCACGTACTGCCACGGCCGGGGCGTCGAGGCGTTGCAGTGGCCCGATACGGGTCCCTCATGGATCCCACCGCACGTCGGGCAACGTGTTACCGGGCACCCACTACAGGCCCTTGACAGTAACCCCATGGAACTTTATTACGTTATAAGCTGATGAAATACAGAAATAAGTACAGTTCTCTTTGCGTGTGATCTGCTGTCCTGCAGTGAAAATAAGTCTGTTTGATTTTGTTTTTGTTCTTTTTAAGTGGAGGGTGGGTTTTGCAATGGTGAACTTGAGCAATGCAAAAGTTAAAATGTCCGAAGTGCAGGGTTGATTGGATTGATATGTGGGTAATAATGGCTGAGATGACTCAAGTTGTTTAGATAGATGAGGAAGGAGGTGGCGATTAGGTAACGTCTAGCGTATGCAAAGTGAGTGGTAAGACAAAGATGCGCGTGACCTATACAGGCCCATGGTCCCGGTCTTGTTCTCCGTGTCATTCCCGACGTTAACCATGATTACAGCAATGCCATACATTCTGGCTTTGTACAGAATGTTATTTAATATTGAACACCAGAAGAGAGGTTCCGTTGTTTATGCAACAATGTCAATGGTATCTTTTTTGAAAGATACACATTACAATTTGTTTTAATACTGTGTAAGGGAGTAAACAGTGTATATTATTTTGATATTTCATAAAATGCAGTCACTATGCAAAGGTGGCCTTCAGTCAGATCAGTTAGTTTGTCTTTTTCAGTCTTGAAGATAACAATCTGGATTATTATGGTCTTAATAACTACTTTGTTTTCCTTCATTACAGAAATGGAGGTACAACTCAACAGCGATGGCACTAAAGTTCTAACTGTACCAGTATCAGATGAAAATTATAGTTTACTTTGTAAAAGTTTACTTCCACGTAAAATTAGCCAGGTTCAAATCACGGAGTACATAGTTGAGCTGTCAGCAAGATAAGTGAGAAAGAAACACATCTTCAAAAGTCAGTTCTAAAGCATCAGCTGAAACAAGCTAGACAGGAAAAGGCTACTTTGGAAGAACACATTGAACAATTAACACAGAAATTAGGCAGTACTGAGAAATCATTTACGAGACAAATACATTCTATCAAAGAGAAATTTTCATCTGAACTGGAAGAGAAGGAAAAGATCATCAGTGATCTAGAGGCAAAACTGTCAGCTCTGGAAGAGATACAGTCTGATTTGAAAAAACAGGGAAAAGGTGAAATTAAAGTAGGAAGCCAATATTCCGAAGAGGAGGAGGGAATAAAAGGTAAGACATTATGAGCCTGCCTTTTTCATGACAATAAGGACCATAAAACTAAGAATTAGATATGATGTTTTGAATCGAGGATAATGTTATTTAAGATGTGTAAAAGAGCATGGAGTAGTCAAAGCTTTCAGACCAAGAATTATCCAGGATTAATCAACAGACACAAATGTACCTGTTGATAGTTTGATTCAGTGAAAGCCACTATTTATCACATGAATAGACACTGTGTTGAAAAGCCAAATAGTAGGAGTGTTTCAACAGCTTGCTATTAATGTTCAACATTACCAAAGTTTGCAGTCACTGACTGGCCCTTTAAATTCAGACAAAAAATTACTCTAGAATTTACGTCTGTTCTTTAAACCTGTTTTCAAATCTAGATGTTATTGGCACTACACTGGATGATGATCAGAGTAAAACAAAAATAACTGACAATGAGGAAGACAAAACACTGCAACAAAGTACAAGTGTCAGCGATGGAAGTGAGATGGAGACAGCCACACCAACACAACCTGAGATGACTGGCAAGGATGGAAGTGAGATGGAGACAGCCACACCAACACAACCTGAGATGACTGGCAGGGAGGGAAGTGAGATGGAGACAGCCACATCAATACAAACCTGGGATGACTGTCAGGGAGGGAAGTGAGATGAAGACAGCCACACCAACACAACCTGAGATGACTGGCAAGGATGGAAGTGAGATGGAGACAGCCACACCAACACAACCTGAGATGACTGGCAGGGAGGGAAGTGAGATGGAGACAGCCACACCAACACAACCTGAGATGACTGTCAGGGAGGGAAGTGAGATGGAGACAGCCACACCAACACAACCTGAGATGACTGGCAGGGAGGGAAGTGAGATGGAGACAGCCACACTAACACAACCTGAGATGACTGTCAGGGAGGGAAGTGAGATGGAGACAGCCACACCAACACAACCTGAGATGACTGTCAGGGAGGGAAGTGAGATGGAGACAGCCACATCAACACAACCTGAGATGACTGTCAGGGAGGGAAGTGAGATGGAGACAGCCACATTTACACAACCTGAGATGACTGTCAGGGAGGGAAGTGAGATGGAGACAGCCACACCACACAACCTGAGATGACTGTCAGGGAGGGAAGTGAGATGGAGACAGCCACATCATCACAACCTGAGATGACTGGCAGGGAGGGAAGTGAGATGAAGACAGCCACACCAACACAACCTGAGATGACTGGCAAGGAGGGAAGTGAGATGGAGACAGCCACACTAACACAACCTGACATGACTTTCAGGGATGGAAGTGAGATGGAGACAGCCACACCAACACAACCTGAGATGACTGGCAGGGAGGGAAGTGAGATGCAGACAGCCAAACCAACACAACCTGAGATGACTGGCAGGGAGGGAAGTGAGATGAAGACAGTCCACACCAACACAACCTGAGATGACTGTCAGGGAGGGAAGTGAGATGGAGACAGCCACACCAACACAACCTGAGATGACTGGCAGGGAGGGAAGTGAGATGGAGACAGCCACACCAACACAACCTGAGATGACTGTCAGGGAGGGAAGTGAGATGGAGACAGCCACACTAACACAACCTGAGATGACTGTCAGGGAGGGAAGTGAGATGGAGACAGCCACACTAACACAACCTGAGATGACTGGCAGGGAGGGAAGTGAGATGGAGACAGCCACACCAACACAACCTGAGATGACTGTCAGGGAAGGAAGTGAGATGGAGACAGCCACACCAACACAACCTGAGATGACTGGCAGGGAGGGAAGTGAGATGGAGACAGCCACACCAACACAACCTGAGATGACTGTCAGGGAGGGAAGTGAGATGGAGACAGCCACACCAACACAACCTGAGATGACTGTCAGGGAGGGAAGTGAGATGGAGACAGCCACACCAACACAACCTGAGATGACTGGCAGGGAGGGAAGTGAGATGGAGACAGCCACACCAACACAACCTGAGATGACTGTCAGGGAGGGAAGTGAGATGGAGACAGCCACACCAACACAACCTGAGATGACTGTCAGGGAGGGAAGTGAGATGGAGACAGCCACACCAACACAACCTGAGATGACTGGCAGGGAGGGAAGTGAGATGGAGACAGTCACACCAACACAACCTGAGGTGACTGGCAGGGAGGGAAGTGAGATGGAGACAGCCACATCAACACAACCTGAGATGACTGGCAGGGAGGGAAGTGAGATGGAGACAGCCACACCAACACAACCTGAGATGACTGGCAGGGAGGGAAGTGAGATGGAGACAGCCACACCAACACAACCTGAGATGACTGGCAGGGAGGGAAGTGAGATGGAGACAGCCACACCAACACAACCTGAGATGACTGGCAGGGAGGGAAGTGAGATGGAGACAGCCACACCAACATGGACACAGACGCTGGGAGAAGGTACCAGAAAAGACACAAGAATGTTACCTGAAGCACATGCTGTAGAAAAGAGTGTCCATGAAGAAAGAATCGTTACCATGGAAAGAGAACATCAGAAAAGTAACTCTTTTTCTTCTATTTTTATTGCCATGGATAAGTAATATCCATCAATTAGACTGTAGATATGAAGAAATATTAAAATGATAGCCAGTGAACGTGCACGATGCAAAATATTTATTTAGCCTACTCTTTGTCATTTTATAATATGGAAATTCTTAAATTGGAAATTAGATAAAGATATCCTGATAAATGCCAACACATTTTTGTAGAACTGAAATGAGCTTTCGTTATTGAACATCAAAGAATAGACCATTGTTGGTGAAGGATCATTGAAGAAGAAAAAGATCTTTCATCCGTCATTGCAGTAGTTGGGACTGCAATCTTTTTTACTTTCAATAGGTTTTCTGAGTAATCCTCCAGACAGAAATGTTGATCAAGAAAATTATTCTCATAACTCTGCTTAATTTTACAAAATGTATCTGAAAATAATCAATGTAACCTTGAGGGGTACAGCTGTGAGAATTAACCTTTTATGTTACATGTTAAGTACCACATTTGATGTGAATGAGTGATATCAATCAAAGGAGGTCATTGATACCAATTTTTTTACAAAAAATACACAATTGTATTTGACTGTAATTTTTGCAAGTATAAGAAAGACACGATAAAATATTCCAACAAACCAACAGTCTCAGATGAGACTTCTTACACTCAGAGGGAAGTTCTTTCCAATAGTAGCTGCAAAAAGAATTCCCCAACTTGTAGATATGCTAAATCTCAGCCCATTCATAAATATTAGTTGTGTGTATTTAAAATAATAGTACAGAACTTACTGTTGACGTAGGTATTTCTTATCTGTTCACAGAGAAGAAAGACTCTGGTGGCATTTTCAGCAAGATCTCATAGCGTATCTTTGGACGTAAAGAGAATCTGATGGTAGTACAATAATGCCTGAAAGTAAACAGGAACAGAGGAGTTCAGTTACTGGTGGTGAAGAGATGCCTAGTGGTTCAGTGTCCTCTAAGATGTCTGGTGGTACAGCAACTACTAGTAGTAAACAGGAACAGAGGAGTTCAGTCAGTACTGGTAGTGAAGAGATGCCTAGTGGTCCAGTGTCCTCTAAGATGTCTGGTGGTACAGCAACTACTGGAAGTAAACAGGAACAGAGGAGTTCAGTCAGTACAGGTAGTGAAGAGATGCCTAGTGGTCCATTGTCCTCTAAGATGTCTGGTGGTGCAGCAACTACTGGAAGTAAATCTGGTAAGTAACAATTTCAATTGTAACACTCTTTGCTTCAGAATTAACTTCCTATGATTGCTAACTAGCAGTGTACTATTTACTACAGGTGGTGTGACTTATATCTTATCAAAATGACAAACTGGTGTACCTCGCACATTTATGTTTCTAAGGATGAGGGGGCAAAATTAACCAATGAGAATCCGATAACATCATCATACCTCAAACCTGATTACATAAGTGGGAACTACCAGTAGATCTTACTGCAAAACTTCAGACGATGAAACACAGCATGTTTTCAGTTCCAACCATTGTTGTTAATAACAGAACCCCATGGCAAGATTAAAAGTGTTAGACATTTAGGGTAATTGCTCTAAAGGTAATCCACTAACTTGTATTCAACTGCCCTTCCCCCCCCCCCCCAACTCACCAGATGCACTAGCAAGGATGGCACTAGCAGGGATGGCCACAGAATACACCTCATGCCCTAATGAGTGCAAAACCTAGAGTATGGCATGTTTGCACAGAGTTCAAATAGATTAACTCAAAAAATCATTAGGCATATTAAAAAGTATACAAATATGTTATTAGCTTAAATATAAATTATAATAAATTTCTTGGTAAGTACTACTCTCATTGTAATGCCATTGGTCCATGTCCTTCAAACTTTATATGTCACACTGTAAAAGCCCATTCAATTTGTAAATTATAAATCACCAGAAGCAAAAATGCAAAATATTTTTACTACTATTTATCATCAATTTACCTAGAACTTTCGTCAACTTTGGATAATTCCCTCCAGTAATCACCTATTTAAAAAAATATGTTAAAGTATACAAATTACCAATCAGTTGACATGGCAAATTCATCAGCTTTGGTCAAGTGCTTTCAGTTTAATGTGACAAATTTGGAATTCATTCTTTGAAAATGCAAATTATAAATTAGCTGACATGAAAATGCAAACTTCTTTCACTGATAAAATATCGTTATCTCATCAACAGCAATTTTGAGAAATTTTGCCTTACTGTAAATATGCAAGTTAGTAGTTAGCTGATCTCAGATGATGAAATGACCTTCATGAAGGTGATATGGTATCTGTTATGTACATGGCAAGTTTTGTCAACTTGGTGAAAACTTTGAAAGTTTATCAAATCTTCAAATTTGCAATTAAATTTCATCTTAACCTTTAATATCTTTGCTGATATATTCTTGTGTGATTAACATTTGTAGGAAATCTCATCAAATTTTAAGCTGCATTCTCTATGTATACATGTGTTTTTTTCAAATCATTAATAAATACAAATAAGCATAAAATATTAAAGCTTACACACACCAAACACTTATCAGTTCTTGTCATTCCCAAACAAAATCTTTGTACAAGATTTCATTCAAATTGCATCTGCTGTTCTTGAATTTTATCATGCCATCAGACAAACAGAAACATAGACATATATACAGACATACAGACATACCGGTACAGACAGACAGACATCCATGGGACATTAGATCACATGTGTGAACATGTGATCTATAAGTTGATCACATGTACGCTAAGTATTAGTACAATTTGCTAGGTATTAAATCTCATCTTTGTCAGGCTGAAAACTAAGTTACTTTGCAGTACATTGGAAACACAGAAAGTAAAATTTGAAGTCCAGAAATTCATGACTTGTGAGCCCAATCAAGGCTGTACATGCCGGACTAGTATCCTGTGAACTGTAATTATATACTAAGAGCTCAATTCTGCAGATTTACATAGGAAGTATTATGTGAGATGACCCACAAGTACCGGTATAGTTGACCTTTAAGAAATGTGCACTTTACTGTCCATCTCACCGCCTCTCCCCCCCCAAAAGACAGGACATGTGAATCATACAAGAGACAGTGTTTCACGAGAGAAAAGCATAAGAAGCTAGCTGGTTGAAGTACTGCCTGAATTTCTCTGACATCCAGAATATTGGTTTGAGAATTCAATTACTATTACTGGCATTTGGCTATGGGAGCTAAAAAACTAAAATCATGCGTTCATTACCTGGCATTTGATCTTTGCTTGAATGAGGATGTCTTTTATGGTTTAATTCCTTTTTATATGCATGATATTTTCTTCTGGAAATGCTGTGGTCCATTTTTGATCACCCTGAACCCTTGAAAAATGGATTCTTAAAAATAAAAATTTATTTTGAAAAAAAAATCCCTGCCGACCTACCTACCCTATTTTTGAAAACCATGTTATCGGAGCATCACAATCTATCTTTTTTGGCCTAACCATGATGAATGTTGGTATACCAGCACAACCATCAAATATTCACTGTATCATCACTTTTTCCATATTTTGGGTAGTGACTATATTAACACAACGTCGTAGACACACACCAGTTTGAAGGGAAATAGTTTGATGTTCAGGTAGAATGCATCTATTCGATCTCTCAAATTTTACTATTCTGTTTTGCCCTATCCTACCACTTGATGGGGCTTATTGAAGCTCTTGAAGTGAGTAAAGTTTTCATCCGCTGTGTGTTGAGAAAATCAGGAATTTAATGTTTTCCCGTAGAGATAAAATAGGGATGGCGGCCATTTTGAATTCAATTCTGGATGAATATTGGCAATTTGTTTCCCTATTACCAAAATTTACACAGTTACCCCGGATTTTGTTCATGGTTTGAAAGATTATGGTTAAAAATTCGCTTGAGGAAAATTTAAGCATAAGTTTAAGTTGTTCATTTTCGTTTGCTATAAAGAATAATTTAAGTCTTTCATTTAAGAGGCATAAACTACAATATGTGTAACACTAACAAAAGACAAAAACATTTTTAGTATTGTTCATGTTGAAAGAATGAAATATGAATTGAAATCAACTTAGAGGTTCAAGAAGGCCCACACTAATTCTCTACATGCATGATGACTCCATTTCAATGTAGATGTAAATTGACCTACAATAGAGAAAAATGAACATGTGTACCAACAAACATCAAGTTGTAAGGAATAAATATCCTCTGAAATCACTCCAGGTAACTTTTCAAGGGTGTGATTTAAATTACCCTAATTCATAGCAGTATTTTGATTAGGTCAGCACATAGACACCACAGATTCCAGTTTGAAAAGATATAGTCTAACATTTGCATAAATCTGTAGAAAAGGTAGAAACTTTTTAATTAATGTAAGTAATGGTATTATTGTTCATTTGTTGCAAGAATAAACTACGAATATAAATTTACTTGCATAAAATGCTGAGTAGCTACCGGGAGTAGCTATCAGTAAATCCACACTAAAGCTGTACAAACATGCTGACCACATTGTATGTAAATTGACACTACTATAGTGAACAAGTCATCGTTGATGACACAGTCCCCACTTGTTAATGGGTGCTTTGATTACAGGTCCTCAGAGAGGATAGAGTCCTCTTCATTAGGTCTGTGATAAAAATACTTTTGAATAAATTCGCTTGATACATGTCTGAGTTGTAGTTCAGGACATGAAAAAATCGTAATAAAATGGCCACATGGTGGCCATAATGGATCGAATCACAAAACAAATCAATGTGCATATGTATGACATACGGGAGGTCAATGTCCTTGTACCAACTTTGATTAAATTCGGTTGAAATATGCCTGAGTTATGGCTTTGTACATGAAAAAAATCATAACAAAATGGCCGCACAGCAGCCATATTGGATCGTATCACAAAACAAATTTACATGCATATGTATGATATTGGTCAATCTCCTTGTACCAACTTTGAATAAATTTGCTTGATACATGTCTGAGTTATGGTTCTGGACATGAAAAAACGTAATAAAATGGCCACACGGCGGCCATATTGGATCTGTATCACAAAACAAGTCAATGTGCATGTGTATGACATAGGTTGATGTCCTTGTACCAACTTTGAATAAAATTGGTTGAGATATGCCTGAGTTATGGCTCTGTACATGAAAAAATCGTAACAAAATGGCCGCACGGCGGCCATATTGGATCGTATCACAAAAAAAATTGATGTGCATAGCTATGACATTGGTCAATGTCCTTGTACCAACTTTGAATAAAATCTGTAGAAACATGCCTGAGTTATGGCTCTGTACATGAAAAAATCGTAATAAAATGGCCGCCTGGCGGCCATATTGGATCGTATCACAAAACAAATCCATGTGCATATGTATGACATAGGTCAATGTCCTTGTACCAAGTTTGAATATAATCGGTTGAGATATGCCTGAGTTATGGCTCTGTACATGTACATGAAAAAATCGTAACAAAATGGCCGCACGGCGGCCATATTGGATCGTATCACAAAAAGAATTGACGTGCATATCTATGACATTGGTCAATGTCCTTGTACCAACTTTGAATAAAATCAATTGAAACCAGTGTGTGAAATTAACTTGAAATGCATGCTGGTCCGAAGGACCAGTAGCAAGAGAATCTGCTGGTCCTTCTTGGTCCAACAAAAAAACTAACAAAAACCTCTTCAAAAAATGTACTTTCAATTGAAAATAGCTGATAACATGGTACATTATCAGCCTCTCCTACTCTGGTGTTGTTATACAATATTGATACAAATAAATGAACAAATATGTATTTTTAAAATTTAGTTTTTTTGCTCAATAATATATGCCATGACTAGAGGTAGGTATCACCAAGAACCAGATCCTTATGGGAAAAGTTTTTATAGTTCATTCCAAAATAACATGGGGGAAAAGTCTTTCAGTTTTCATTCCAAATTAATATGAGAAAAATTCTTTCAGTCCTCATTTCCAATTAACATGGGAAAGAGTCTCAGTTTTCATTTCAAATAAACATGGGGGAAAAGTCTTTCAGTTTTCATTCCAAATTAATATGAGAAAAATTCTTTCAGTGCTCATTTCAAATTAACAGGGGAAATAGTCTCATTTTTCATTTCAAATAAACATGGGGAAAAGTCTTTCAGCTTTCATCTCAAATCTCTACTACATTGGAACAAGTCTCCAGTCAGTTTCATTTACACCATCAGCCATTTCAAAGAGATCATGGGCAATATCATCCTCAGAGCAGCTAGAGTCTCCAAACTCAAAGTCAGATCCATCGTCTGATTCTACATCAGTGTCCCGATCTGCACACTCAGTAGCAACTGCATTTGCAGCATCTGCCTCCTCTTGCAGAGTTTCCTGTTCTTGAGTAGATGCAGATGCAGTGACTGTCACAGCATCTGTCAGCAACTCCTTTTTACGTCGAGTGAAGCCATCCAGACAAAGTCTTTTGATGGACGGTTATTCATACATATGGCATGGGCATTACGGGACAGATACTGAGATAGCAGAGTTTTGTGAAGACCGCACTGTTCATTTTTACAGTGTTGCCTCAGCTTTGGCGCATTACGGTTCTTAGCGTGTTCCACGGCGATTTTAGGAAACTCTGACTGACTGTGTGAGGCTAAATTTGAGTGTCTAAAGTTGTTAGTGCCAACCACAAACGGACCCTTAGAATAAGTTGAGAAAACAGACTTACAAGATATGCGGCTACCTTACGGGCAGAGAGATCGCCGTATGCTCGTCGGCATGGCATGCAGTACATACATCTTCGACTTATCAAATAACAACCAGTCGCGGAACTCATTCTGCCATGCATGCTGAAAAGATCGCGGTTTTCGTCTTTCTCGATCAGGCAAAAAATAAATAAATAAATAAATTGTGCTGTTCCGATAACATGGTTTTCAAAAATAAGGTAGGTTGGTCTGCAGGGATTTTTTTCCAATTCAATATTTTTATTTTCAAATATGTATTTTTCAGGGGTTCAGGGCGGTCAAACACTGGCCAAAACATTTCCAGAAAAAATTATTATACATATAAAAGGAATAAACATAAAAGATATGCTTGTTCAAGTAAAAATCAAATGCCAAGTATTATGAACACTTGATTTTACGGGGTTTTTTTTTCTTTCTTTTTCACTTACGTGTGTTTACGTAGCTCTAAAAAGTGTGGGGTCAGCAGGCAAAAAATAGGGTAGGTCGGGTTATCGGAACAGCACAATTTTTTTCTTTGGCCTCATATTTCCTTCGTGCCTGTTGCTTCTCTTTGTCGTTTGTTTTGTATTTTTTTTTTTTTTTGGGGGGGGGGGGGGGGGCTCACACCCTTCAAAAACACGCCACATATTGGAAGGGTGATCCGAAACAGCGTAGTCAAGTCGCGCGAGTGTGACAGCAGACTTGCAAGACCTATGACCTTTCTAACAAACTTTGTTAGTATCAAGAATTGTGATAAGTCAAAATAATAGCCTGCCCGTGAAATTGGCCAATTGCGTGCGTTATTTTAAAAGTTTTAGCTGTCGCGGCTGTCGTTCTCTGTTCTAGGAAAAACTAGGAAAAACACTCATGCAAGCGGGGATCGGACCGACTCATAGTTGGATACATAGCCAAACAAATTCGATTTTCAAAATTATAATGTGAATTTTGCACTGGTCCCAAGGACCAGTGGTCTGGAAAAACTGCTGGTCCGTCGGGGATTCTGTTGGTCTCGGACCAGCGGACCAGCGTTAAATTTCGCACGCTGATTGAAACATGCCTGAATTATGGCTCTGTACATGAAAAAATCGTAATAAAATGGCCGCCTGGCAGCCATATTGGATCGTATCACAAAACAAATCGACGTGCATCTGTATGACATATGAAGTAATCCTTGTACCAAGTTTGAATGAAATCGCTTAGGACATCTCTGAGATATCTGCATGAACGGACGGACGGACGCACGCACGGACGGACGCACGCACGGACGCACGCACGCACACACGCACGGGACATGACCAAACCTATAAGTCCCCCCGGACGGTGTCCGTGGGGACTAAAAAGAACATTTGTAACAAAAAGTATAAATTTGTAAAAAAAACATATATTCCTAAATTACTGTAGGAAATTTTTCCAAGGTTCCAGTGCAAAGTAATTGATATTACCCATAATTCAACATGATTAATACAATGGCTAGAAGTTTCTAACAATGGCAGACACCTGTTTGAAAGGAAATAGTTTAACATTCTGCATAAATCTGTAAAAGGCAGCCACTTTTCAAGTAATGTAATGGTACTATTGTTCATGTGTTGAAAGAATAAACTACAAAATTTAATATAAATTTACTTACATTAATAAATTCTGAGCAGCTACCAATAAATCCACACTAATACTGTACTGTGTACATACACGCTGACTCCATTGTATGTGAACTGACCTACAATAGATGAAAAAGAACATGTGTAACAAAAATATCCTCCAAAATTACTGTAGGTAATAATTCAAAGGTTCTGTTGCAGAGTAATTTATTTTACCCATGATTCAACATGATATGTACAACAACTTTGAAAACTCTAGCAATCTACTTATCTAGTGTACAGAAATTCAGAGACAAATTTCAGTGATTTTGGAGGACGTAGTTTTGGGTTCCTATTTAGTCTCATTGTATAATTTGAATAAAATCTGAAAGTAATGATGATTATTTGGGGAGCAGATGGCAGTTTTCAGAAAGATTAAAGTGTTCTTGTAGACAGCTTTGTGATAAAGGTAATACCTGAAAATTGAGAAACCAGTTTCAGTTGTATGGCCAATACAATGTATGGTTACTATTTTGAATGAATGTAACAAAGGAAATTTAAATTGATTTCCTTAAAGACTATGACCAACTCGGTTGTCATATAAGTTGATACACAATGCAAGATTTCACAGTAGCTGTAAGCCTTGATATATCAATGGATCAGCTAGCCATAAAATTTGGCTGGATATATCCCAGGTCTGTGTCACCTTAAAGGGTATATCTCACCTACAAAACTTTTTTTTTTAAATTTCTGTCAATAAATCAATTTATCAATCAGTACAGTTTAGGGAGCAACTAATTATGAAAGGCTTGAGTCTCATTCACATGATATCCTGGATGGGTTGGCCAGCGGTTGAGCTAGCTTGGCGTGGGGTCGGCTGTTGGTATTATCATACTGTCACTCAACACACAACTCTACTATGCTCCCATGGAAATATTTCTAGGTCCACAAGAAATTAACAGCACAAATGTTGACTAAAACTATCCAGGTTGTGTTGTTGCAGCCCAATACTGTGCATCTTTTCATCACAGCAAACTACCTAAGATTTTCTCAAAGTTGGTACCCAATGCTTTGACTATTGCTCTCAGAGGATTGCTCTCAGACTGAGAGGTTATAGCCACTTCTGACGTCATGGCATGTGACCAATACGCGGCAAATATGAACTTGGATGTTTCCTGAGAGCGTGAATTTTTCACAACTTTAACAGTGAAATACACTACTATAGAAATAGTTGCCACTACAACATTATTGATTTTTGAAATAATGGGTATTGTTTATACAAATCAATTAAGTTCAGACATACCAAAAACTGAGTGAGATATACACTTTAAGTAATCAAGCAAAGAGTTGTATCTTTCCATGAAATATATTCTCCAAATGACAATTTGGCTAAAAACAGACATGGCGTGACATGTGAATCATACTAGAGACAAAGTTTCACATGAAATTGAAAACCAGCTTGATCCAGTACTGCCTGACTTTGTCTGACATTTAAAATTTACTTTGGGTATTAAGTTACCATTTGCATTGACTATAGAATGATATACAGTAATGTTGTGGTGCTGAGTTTGAATACAGATGAAACCTGTGCTAACCATGATGAATGCTAGCATGTACCGGTAGGCACTAACCATGAAATATCTGAATAACCATAAAATATCATCACTTTCTTATATACAATGCAAGATTCGAGGTACATGAATATTCCACATTGATTAAGGGTCATTAGCATATCAATACCGAAACAATGCTCATTAGTGTAATCTGCATATTTGAATATCATTATACCTCGCATCTTGCACTAATAGCTTTCCTAATTCTAGGAAGTGATATCAACACAACTTGTAGACACATACCATTACTGTAATAAGGCCAGCACATAGGGGTTTTAACACTGAAAGATACCAGTTTGAAAGGAAATAGTTTAATCATGTAGAATGCGCCTTTGGGAAAAATATTTGATGTATCAAAATTTCACTATTCTATTGTGGCCTACCACTTGTGGGGGCTTATTTTGAAGCTTTTGGAGTGAGTATAGTTTCCACCAGCTGTCTTTTGAGAAAAATCAGGATAATTCAATTTTTCCATAGAGATAACACTGGGATGGTGGTCATTTTGAATTTCAATTCTTGTTGAATATTGGGCAATTTGTTTCCCTAGTACCAAATTTGCTTAGTGGCCCCGGATTTTATTCTTGATTTTGAAAGATACGCTTGAAAGTTTGCTTGAGGAAGGTTTTGAGCAAAAGTTGAAGTCTTTCAGTTTCAAGGCACAAACTACTTTACATGTAACACTAACAATCACCAGGTAAAATACTTGATATATTCCTGTATATTTAAGCAATAAACACACCAAGCCATGGTATACCACAAGATGTTGATCAGTTCATGACATATATGCTTTAAGAGCAATAGCAAGTGCATATATGTCGTGAACAGATCAACATCTTGTGGTATACCATTGCTGGGTATGACTTATTGCTAATATTGTATCATAACAGTATATTGAAATTCTGGCGTGGAACATCAAACAGGATTTTTGCTCAAGCCGAAAGGTCGCGTGTGTGCCAGCCGTGGTATATCATGAATATACCACGGGTCTGTTCACGTCTTGACCTATGACATCGCTGTATTTGAACTGTCAATATACTGGTATGATATAATAATGTATATGAGCATATATGGAACGCCACTTATATATAGTGGTATACATAGTGTATATCTAATGTTGTGTACAATATACGTTCATATACATTCGGTAACTATACAAGAATGCGTATATCAAGTATTTTACAGGATGAATGGGCAAATAACTTATTAATGTAATGGTGCTACAAGTACTGTTTATGTTGAGAAAATAAAATATGAATTAAAATATACTTACATAAAATGCTGAATAGGTTCCAGAAGGCCCACTCTGATACTGTACATGCATGGTGACTCCATTATTTGTAAAGTGACCTACAACAGAGAAATAAAACATTTGTACCAAAAGTCATCAAGTTGTCAGCAAAACATATCCTCTGAAATTACTCTAAGTAATTTTTCAAAGGTATGATGCAAATTACCCATAACTCATAGCAGTATTTTGATTAGGTCAGCATATGGACACTACAGATACCAGTTTGAAAGGAAATAGTTTAACATTCAGCATAAATCTGTAGAAAAGGCAGAAAGCAGAAGCAATGTAATGGTATTATTGTTCATGTTGTAAGAATAAATATTACCAGTAATTGAAATCAACTTACATAAAATGCTGAATAGGTTCCAGAAGGCCCACACTAATACTGTACATACATGATGACTCCATTGTACGGTATGTAAACTGACCTACAATAGAGAAATAAAAAAACATTTGTACCGACAGTCATCAAGTTGTCGGCAAAAAATATCCTCTGAAATTACTTTAAGTAATTTTTCAATGGTATGATGCAAATTACCCATAATTCAACATGATTTGCACAATGAAATCAAAACTCTAGCAATCAGTCGTACAGAAATTCAGAAATTCAGAGACAATTTTCAGAGAATGAACTTTTTATTTTCTATTTATTCTTATTGTTAATTTGAATAAACAGGAAAATTAATGATGACCTTTTGTGGAGGAGTTAGTAATTTCCAGAAAGATTAAAATGTTCTTACAGACTTTCAGTCTGACAGATTTATGATAAAGCTAATACACGGAAACAGAGAAACCAGTTTCATCTGTATGGCCAATACAAAGTATGGTAACTTTTTGAATGGATGAAACAAAGGAAATTTACATTCATTCTCCTTCAAAAGAGTGACCAACTTGGTCGGTCATTTCAATTTGACACAGTGCAAGATTATACAGTACCTGTAAGCCTTGATATATCAATAAACTTCATCATTTAAATTTTGATATCATAGATTAATGATAACAGCAATATTTTTAAAACTGTCTAATGATGAGTTGAGGCTGTATGAAAACTTTGAAAAAAATAAAAATTATCATTCAATAAATAAATAACATGTGTAAAAAGAGTATTGTCCTCATTATTATTTAATTATAGTACCAATGTGCTTTGTGTAATTTTTGTAGATTATTGTTAGAGAATTTTAAATAAACATTACCAATAAAGAGAGTACATTATAACTGAGTTATGAATTTTAACATTTGGTCCACAAGTGTTGCTATGACAACATATCAATAAATTCATCAAATGATAAGTTGCACAACAGCAATCATTCACAAAATGAGTGAAACATTTAAGCACACGCTGATGTTATGAACTTTGTAAAATGACAGAATTTATCATAGGTGGAAAGTTCCAACTTTGTTTCATTCAGCAAAATTGCAGAAACATCATTTTTACGCAAAAACCAGTATTTTGCCATTATATTGATTCTTGAATTCACAATGTACTGACAATTCAATGTTTACTATAATCAAAAAAGGTTTTGTAAAGAATTTTCATTTTGACAAAAGAAACTCAGAAGATATACCAAAATAACAATTTTTGAACTAAAATCTACAAAATATTGCCATGGCAACATGACTTTCCCTCAATCAGCTACATTGGACAAAGTTCCCTTATTGCACTAATATGTCTGAGTCAAATTTGATCAACAAAGCATATAAAGAAGCTCAGATATGTGAACAACATTTGGAAATGACCTTCAGATAAAATTAACACTTGTGTTGCCATGGTAATAATGTACTAAAATGTAAGATAGGATGATGAAAAAAAAAGTAGAAAGTTTGGTTGAATAATTGACTTTGTACTTTACTTTCATTTGTGTCTATATCTGTTTTAACTTCCAAGATATACGAGCTCCAGTACAGCCTGTTGTCAGTGTATTTCTATTTCATGTTCTAATGATCCTGTTTTGACCTTTGACCTTTCAGAACGTTGGTCAAGAAGAACTCTGAAGGGTCATCAAGGACACAAGTTCAAAGTTGTAAGAGGTCTGGCATTCCACAATGATAAACTTTTGGTGTGTGACAGAGACAACAATATTGTACACATACTGAACAAAGATTACACATGTGAAAAGGAGTTGGGCAGTTTCAGTGGTCAGTTTGCCAAGCCATTCAAGCCACAGTCCATAGCTGTCTCTCAGGACAACCTCTACTTCATCCTTGATGTCAGTAATGTGCAAATAGTTGTTTGTGATCAAAATAATAAAGTTATCAGAATAATTACCCTACCTACAGACTCAGATCCCTGGTGCATAGCTCTTGTGAAGGGGTTTGTTATTGTCACAGATGTCAACGGTCACCGTGTCCTGAAGTACAGCCAGGATGGACCATATATTGGACAAATTGGTGGTCTGGGTAGTGGCCATACACAATTCATCTACCCCTACTTTGTTGCTGTCAACAGTAAGGATGTCATCATGGTGTCTGACAGTGAGAATGACTGCATCAAGTGTTTTGATGCTCAGTTCAATTTCCTGTACCAATACGGTCACCACGGTAGAGGCGATAGTCAGCTGAGGTTCCCATACAGCATTGCCGTTGATGGCGCTGATCATGTTTATGTTTGTGATCTTAACAATACTAGGATTTCGATTTGGAGTCGAGATAGAACTTGTATGGGTCATCTTTTCCATCCTCAAGTGATCAACCCCTACTACATGGCAGTGACCGCCGACGGTGATAGAATTGCTGTTGGTAGATATCACGGCGATGAAATCTATGTATTTTCTAAGTAGACAGAAACACCAAGATGATGTGTAATGTCTAAATTTCATCAAAATATTGAAATTGTTCAAAAGTTTTGACGCGCTAATTTTAATCGTCACTCAAGCGTGACGAAACGATCGGCCTGCACTGTTTACATCACCTTCCAAACTAATAATCGGTTATTTCTCGCATTTAGAACCGATATTCTGGGGACAAAATATTCAAAGTTGTTGTCGCTACTTCTCTAGAGTTTGAACATGATGAAATTTAATAATTTCAGACACATTTTCAGTGAAAAAATCGAGGAACTTTGACAAGAAGTGTATGACAATCGACGGTGATTTGTCAACATCACAACACATGAGTCATGTCAACAAATCAATATGGGGGTTATTTTCTGCATTTCCAAACAGAATTTTGAACTGAAATATTTAACATGGCTGTCGCTTCATGTCTTCGATACAAATATACCAAAAGTGAGTTGTTTGGAGAATTCGTACCGAAATATTTGAGTCATTTTGTCAAAAGGTGTGTTCTGCAATGCAAGCTTACTGCTTACAGAACTGATCCCATCACATCTCAACTCGTAGAGAATGGCGAATCAACAGTTGTGTGTGCAAAATAATGTTTTAAAAAGTTACCTGCATATCCTCTGTTATCTCTGTTATGTATGGTTTTAAGATTTCCTATCGATGAACTTAAATCACGCCGACATAAGTCATTATATCCAACGTCCCTGCAGGCACGATGTTGATAAGACGCCATTACGATGAACGATGACAGAGTTTGTATAGAGGGCGCTATCGCACATACAAACCTACCAAACCTGACGTACATGCAAAAGATTAGCAATTGCAGGAATCGAAAATGATATTGATGCAACATCTGACATTATTTACTGTATTACTTCCTTTGTAAAATATACAGTTTGGAATATTCGAAATTCGGTTACTCTTGATGGAATTAAAGTTTCCCTTCAATCCTATGTCATGCAATTGAAATGTCATCTCTCCTCATGGATGAATACATTGTATTTCACTTAAAACATGTATAAGATGATGAGCAAAACTGAGGATTTTATCACAAAGATTTCAAGCCTTGTAAGACTTGAAGGAGAAGAATGCATCCTGAATGCATTCATATGATGATCTTTTGAATTAAGCAGCTAATTATTTGTTTGTTTGTTTTTTCAGACAAGACGCATTGTAATTTTAATGCATTCACAGTTATGTAGATTTGTTTTATTTGTGACTATGTGGAAATACATTTATCTTTTTCAAAAAAAAGACGTACATGCAGCTGAGACGAGTATACGTACAGGACAATAATCGGTGAACTCTTCAAAAGTGACCAATTGGCAATGCGCAGAAAGGATGATTTAATGTCAGCTTTCGACGGTTGTTTTATTGCTATATTGACATTCGTTTTCGTCACAAGACGACTTTTTTCAGCATTATTTATCCATTTAGTGTTTTCCGTTTTCATCATGACAAATAAACTCGGTGGCATGGAGGGTCCCATAATAGGTCAACTCAAAGTACAAATTTACACTTGTTTTCTATGGCATGTAAACACCGAAAGGGTCCGTCTACACTTTATAGTTTCCCCGACTTCCCTTTTTGTGTTTAAGAGGAGGAAGGTAAAATTTGGTAAATGCAGACGGTATTTCTGAAACGGTGACAAAATGTTCAGTGTCGCCGGGTAGGGCTGTTCATTCAGAGGTGAAAGTGAAAATAACATTTTGAGAACCTGAGGTCGTATCGAAGGTATGCAATTTTCATTCGAGACAAATAAACCAATATCATTCGTATTCTAATTTTTATACAAAGCTCACGTCTTTGTACTCATGTCGGCGTCTATTACCTCCTTAGTATACCTGAGTAACTTTCCGCGTTAGATTCATGTCGAGAGTGACGACCGCAAGTACAGAGAACGCTATGGAGCTCGCTCTATGAGACACAGTGACTGTGATTGGAGACAAATACCCCGCAGCTAGGGAATTGATGATACTAAATTTTCTTAACATTTCGTTTTAATTATGTGTTTGTACTGATGACCAAAAAGACGATTAAAGTAGCATAGAAATCAGTCGTGCAATGTTTAACTTTCCTTCGCTATTCTTGTTGACCGACAGCTTGCAGATCTTCCGGTGCCCTAATATTTATTTAGTTCGAATAGTTTTTTTCCAATTTTAAAGCATTCCATTAAAGTCCAATTAAGATTTCCTCATTAGTTTTGTGGCAGAAACATTGCGACACTGGGTTTCATATATCAATTCGCCTTTGAAGAGAGTGAAATGACAGTACATTTACACAACAGTTGACATTACTGGAGGAGCGACCGGGCTTTGGTGTATAACGCCCTCAATGTTGAATTCTTTCAACTGCTTTCGTTCGTATATTAAATCCTATTTTAAACTTCAGAGCTTGAGTTTCTGATTCAGTTTAAAGCCATGACACTAAGATATGGAGACATATTTTTCAGCACAAACGAAAAATGAAGTGGTACAGAATATAAAATCCGTGGCACTTTTAGGCCAACCATATTTCGATGTGGAAATCACAGAAAGACATGATAAATTATGTCTAAATTGCATTTTGTTCAATTCAGTTCAATTCAATTACTTCATTATCCACAATAAGTGTAGAAATTTGCCTTCAGGCTCATCATATACAAATTGAAATAGTACAACTAGCAAGAGCATTCTGTAAAAAGGAACGCTATTACACATTGAAATGCTTAAAAACACACACAAGGTAGCGACATAGATACAAAAATTGAAACACAGACGGATACAACAAAGGACCAACAGGAGGTTTAAAACAACTACATCGAGTTTGAGTTTAAAATTGAAAACAGCTGATGGAAGCAATGACTTTTTGAAGAGATTTTTCTTTGCACGAGGAACCCGAAAACGTCTCCCTGACGGGAGTTTCTGGAAGTAATCATGGAGAGGGTGATCAGAATCATTGACAATATTTTGCACTTTCCTTTCGCTTTCCTCTGTGGCCTCTCCGCTAGGCGACTGATGCCGTATGTTGTGGGTTCGAACCCGATTGAAAACTAGCCGTATTTTCACTGCCAGCTGGTAAAGGTTTACAAGGGAATTTTGACGACAGCCAATAATTTTTTCTGCCATGCATCCTCACAATACGAGAATGCTTACTTCTGTTTCTGACAGTCAAATTTGCATACCACAAAATGATATTATAGGTTAAAACACTCTCAATGAGGGATCTGTACACTATTTGTAAGATATTTTGACTCACATTGAACGATTGGAGTTTCCTGAGAAGGTATAATCTTTGTTGGGACTTTTTCGCTATATAGTCAGTATTTTCATCAAATGTGAGTTTTTCATCTAGAAATGAACCAAAGTATTTGAAACATGAAACGACTTCAACAGATTCATTGTTGATTGTGACAGGAGTAAAATCCGGGCAAACTTAACAACCCATTACAAGCTCTTTTGTTTTACTAATATTCATATCTAAATAGCTATCTATGCACCAGTTCTTTAAAATTTCAACATTAATGGAAATATTCAGAAAGACAATCTTCCTTTTAAGTAGCCCAACAAGAGCCATGTCATCAGCAAATTTGAACAAGATATTGCAGTATTGCACCTCATGTGATCTGTGTAAATAGAAAATAGAGTAGGTGATAACATGCAACCTTGTGGAGCACCAACATTCAGTACAATTTCCTCTGACATGTAGCCATTTACACATACCCGTTATGGTCTTTCTCTAAGAAAATCACTGATCCAGAGAATTATGTTGGCATCGACATTCATATTGATAAGACGTCTAAGGAGAACATATGGTTCGATGGTGTTGAAAGCGCTATGAAAAGTCTATAAAGAGAATACGAATATACGCATTTGCGAATTCTAAATGTTGAGAAAGTAAATTAAAAAGAGTGATAGATGCGTCTTTAACCCCTCTATGAGCTTGTACGCAAACTGAAACGGATCAATTATCAGTCACATTACAAAGCAAATGCTTCCGCACAATACCTTCCATACACTGCTCAGAATTGATGTTGAGGCAATGGGACGATAGTCATTCAGCTGCTTTGGGTTGGGCTTCTTTGGAACTGATGATGTCTTTCATGTACGGGGGACAACATGAAGATTTAATAACATCTGGAAAATGTAGGAAAAAAATGGGACCGAGTTGTCTGGCACAATTTTTCAAAACCCTTCCTGTAATTTTATCGGGACCTGCTGCTTTGTTACTGTTTAATTGTTACGGATTTCAAGACCTAAGGAAATGATGTTTCAAGCATTTTTTACATAAATCGCTGCAAAGTTGTTAACGAATTCGGTTGAATAGCGCGAGGTGCGCGATACATTTGTGATACCTCAGAATGTAAAACATGCTTTACAGGAATGCCTTACTCTGGTATCAAACTTTCTCTCATATACATACGAAGATTGCTTGCCGAACTTTTTGTATAGCAGCGCATGTGTAATGTTAATTTCGTAAATGTACCAGGCTGGACTAGCGTAAAACCAATATTTCTGGTATGAAGTGTATTATTTTTCATATCAGGGAAATAAAGTGTGTGTGTGTGTGTTGTATATATATATATATATATATATATATATATATATATTATAATTATATATAATATATATATATATATATATATATATATATATATATATATATATATTATATATATTACTGTTCTGCTTTTCATGGTATGAAGTGTATTATTTTTCATATCAGGGAAATAAAGTGTGTTGTGTGTGTGTGTATATATATATATATATATATATATATATATATATATAATATATATATATATATATATATATATATATATATATACCATACCATACCACACCATACCATACCACGGAAAGACTGCCATTATTGTAGAAGCCATTGCGTTGATACGGACGCATAATAAAGTCCAAGCCGCCTTCGCAGAATTCGCATTAAGCATATTTTACAAGCTAAGAGCAATCAATCAGTGCAGAGACATGTCTATAAGAGATGCAGAGAAAAAGAAGGCAAAAGAAGGTAACTGCAGGTACCTTTACAGAAATCCGGATCACAAGACCTAGTCTAAATATGCTGGGGCAATTAAAATATTCTGCCTCTGGTAAGAATGCGGAATCTCTCTAATACTCTTTCTATTTGAATCATGGAAAGAATATTACTCAGAGTGCCTGCTTGGCATCATCATGTATTTATATCATCGAGAGTGAATTCTGCTACAGGTTGCAGTCTGCAGATAGTGTCATGGATGTAACAGAAGATATTTTGTGCTTAACATGTATCCTGTGTTTGGAAGGCATACGGACAGATTTGTCGTTCACAGTCCTCATATATATGTCTTGATGTTAGCTGTGAGTTTGTTCATCAATTACAGGGCCAGCTGTTCCTACATCAAACCAGCAAAAATGGTCGAATGCTACATGTAAACAAAATAGCTTGGAGACAGAACTGCCCTGGCTTAATTTGCTTGGCCACCACGTGACCTCTGGCTGTGATAGCGTCAGTGCTTTCAGAGGCAAAGGCAAGAAGAAGATGATAAAAATGCTGCTGGGAAGTGATACCTTCCTCTGGTACATTCCATGACTTAGGAGTGCCATGGACATTGCCCGATATACTGATGACACAAATAGAATCCCTTTTCTGTGATTTGTATGGACAAAGTGGGTGTAGTGATGTAGCAAGATATAATTGATATCGTCTTGGCCTGCAAAATGATGGTGCCCTCCGTCCAAATAGAGAGACGCAATATGAAATTACATACATAGTGTGCAAACTATGAAACTGAAAATCTAAAGGCGGTGTTTGTGGGCCAAAGTGGATGTACATTATCAATTCCCATATGGAAATAGATGGATCATAGTAGACACGCGCGGGTGCATAGTTATCAACCCAGTGGATGACTTTTCTTGATGCATATGATTCTGTCTTCAATTCGTAAGCCGTAAATGCAAGGGATTGGGTCCTCATAAAGATTACTCGAGAAGTAGAGAAACGCAATTGCTTTATACAGATCAGAATTTCCTGTAAATCTAATCATGATGACAGCGAAGTAAGAGAGGGAGAGAATGAAAGCTCTCAAGACATTGACAACTACGCCGAAGTAATTGTCTATGATACAAAATCCTATGTGTAATCATAATGATAATAAGATGTATGTAAGACAGTAATAAGATGTATGTAAGACAGTAATAAGAGAGAAGAAACGTGACATCTCTGTCTTTCAAATGTACAGAAGAAGGAGAATGTCAAAGTTGGAATGCATTAGAAATGTATTTTTGTTTATTTGTTGTTTTTAAATTTTCCTTGATATGGAAACTGAAAACTATTAGATAGATTTATGAGTGTAGTCATTTCTCTTTAGAAATAATCAAAACTTTATTTCTTGAATATACAACAGAAAACTTTAAGACATAGTCAAAGAGAATTCATGGCGGTATGGTTTACTCGGGATCGAGTGAAAACTATTCTGTCACAGTGTCAAATGTAATACCTAATAGTTCGTTTCGAAGAAATCGTCTGTAATGCACTTTTTGAGGTGTTTCCTTAAGTCGTAGTGAAAAAGTAGAATAAAATGCGATTTTGGTCATGTAAAGGTGTGATTAACGTTTAAAAAAACCTTTGTTATTGCATGTTAGTAAATATGAGATGAGAAAGAGTAACGATAGCGTACAGTACCGGTTCTGGCGCACAACGCATACTCATAACCCCATTTTACCTTTTTAAACCCAATTAGCTAGGGTGGGTTGTACATTACTAGTTCTTCTGTTGAGTGTTTAAGAGAGTTGGTCACGTTCAATAGAGTTTGTCACGCTCGTGAGCATGACCAACTCTCTTGAGTGTGACCAACTATATATCTTGTAAGTTTGACCAAATCTCTGAAATTTCTCAGGATAACTGGTACTGTACCCTATACTACTATAAATTACGAAATAGTAAGATTTGATCTCACCCCCTTTATTACCATTGAAAATTTATACAGAAATAGTGGCAGGGGCTATAAAAGATAAAAATGCGCGTTGTGCCTCAAAACCGGTACGGTACTTGTTTTCTACTTTTCTGTTCATAAAAGAAAGTGAACATGCATTATAGTAATGCAATGAAATACAACTGTTATCTTTTAGATAGAATATGATTTTACTTGGTAAAAAATTCAATAATTGCAACTTTGGTTTCTTCATTTCAATTAAAATATGAAAATTTAGACTTTTTGTGTTCAAAAATCCCAATATTGCAATTTCTATACAAGTATGTTGTAAGGTATCATTCTCAGCACACATCAACATGGCCAACATCATCCTTCAAAACCTCAACTTCAAGAACCCTTTTCTGGTTCGGCCCATAGAGTGTATTCAGAGTTCAGACTTCACTATAAGAAGGGCGTCACTATTATTTTTCTAAATCTTGCCGAACGCGACATCAAATCCACGCCTTAGTGTAAATGATACATATTCATTTTGCCTTATTAATCTCATCAATTCTTTGCGGCAATTTTCTTTACGTTAGCCATGTTACAGAATGTGTATTTTGTAAATGTTCTTGCATCAGGAAGAAAACTTTCAAAGGCAGTGAAATGGGTATTAAGTTGTTCTCTGATGGCGCACCGATAATAGCGTTACTGGTTTACCTTAGCGCTGTTCACGGTTACAGGTTTATTCCTAAATATACCTGCATGAGTGCGACATCGGACACTGCTACTTGAAATGCGGACAAATTTTATCAACGTTGCATGCATGGCTGTTGTAGCACTCTGAGTACTCTGAGTCGTGAATATGTCTTCAAGTAAACTTCGTTACACTTGCAGTCGCCTACTAAGGTGTATTTTCCTCATTCTTGCATGAGTAAGTTTTACATGTAAAAGCATAATCTAAAAATGCGGAAAAATGTTTATTTTTGCATATTAATGAGAGAAATATAATGTCAATAGTGAACAACCCATGGTCAAACTATCGCACTACGTTCAAACATGATTTTGTAAAATTCTGCGGTTTCTTCTGGATAAGTTGGACCTCTTTACTTAGACTTTGAGGTGACAGACTTAAAAAGATGGAAACAATTACATATGAAGTCACAGTATCCAAGGACTAAATCTTTATGAGTTCAATGTTGTTTTAGAGACTGTGAATTTCTCAGGAATGATGACGTTCGGTTTGATCCTGTGGGTGTTCCATGGACGTCCGTCGTGTGATGGCGCTCTTCATCACTACTTTTAGCATCAATAGTTGGATGTTTCAATGTGTGTTTGATTTGAAGACGCGGAACTTCATTAGCATTGACATCGTTCTGCTCTGTGTCTTTTGTTTCATCGGAAATAACTTCTTCCTTGACGAGAACTGGCACACAGCCGACAACTTTGTTTAACAAATCTGCTGCTGTTTTCACGCTATCAATAGTTGATGATTCATAATGACGGGCGACATGTTTCATCTTATCAATGTCCGTACTCGATGTCGGCGTCAGAACATTGCTACAACACACAGCACTTATCAACAGACCAATGCTTACAAGATCCAACCGTACCTGTGAAAAGAATCAATATTAATTTCCCTGTGTAAAGATGTGAGCATTATTGATTCACTTGATTTGAAATCTTTGGTGATGAGTTCACCACTGTCGACGTCTGCACCACGTACACAATTATTATTGTAAACAAGTATTTTAGTGTTTGTAAACTCCCTGTGGCACAGAAAAAGTTATGATCGACATCTAAACCCCATCGTCATCGAAATGGTAAACTCAGAATTCGACCACGGTACAAACAAAAGCAACGTCCACAAAACACACCGAAATATGTGCAGTTCTTTACGCGTTTGTACACGTGGGTTTGTTTGTACCTGTATCACGTGATCTCTTGGGCGTACCGAGTCTGCAGAACACATCGTGTCTTTTATTCCTGAATGGAACTATTGATAGAATAAACAAAGTTTTTTTTCGCAATGCAATCATCCTAAAATGTTTCAATGATGTTATTTGCAATAAAATAAAATTTCCGACAATCTCGTGGTATTCATACAGTTCGCATTCTGCAACTCCACTGGATCATCAACAGTAAATGTTGTACAAAACTGGAAATATTCAAACTTCATTAATGATGTGCGTTGTTTGCATTTCTAAATTTTTAAAGAGTAAATGTTTCAGGATGGACTACGACAAAACATAGGACATGGCACGGGAATACTGTAACTGATAAGCTTTATTTTGATCAGAATACATGTACAGATTTATCATCATTTCGACTTATTCATCAGGAGTATGACTCAACATAGGAACTAATGGCAGGAAGATTGTACGACATGTACGACAGTGAGGGGAGAGTGGGTATGAAATTCGTTCGATTATTGTGTAATTTAGAATCAAAGTCAGATCATGTAGCCCAATATCAAAAAATTAAGATTAATATTATGTTTTGTATGAGTTTATATAGTCAGAAGACTATCAAATGAAGTACTTTTCTCTGCGTGCCAATATTTGTGTTTTCACCATTTCCTGATTACCGATTAAAATTTCGAAAATTATAAAGTTTTATTGCTGCGTAATGAAGGTTTATCTTGTTTGCAACACGAAATGTTCTCCAATTAATTTTCCTTAGAAGCATAAAACCTGCTAATTAATGGATTTTATACTATGCCACACAGTTTTAGCAAAAATTGTTGATTAATTATTCCAAATGATGTTGTCGCAACTTAGCAATAATTAGGCTATTTCAAAATGTTTTCAAAAATGTCGTTTTACCTGGTCTTCTTCATATCTTATCTTCAATTTTTTCTCACTCAAGATATTCACAATTTTCATGACGATTCCAGATTTGTAAATTTTTCTGGCAAAATCTTCCGAGTCACAGCAAGGAATTCGAATACTGCGACACACTTCACGATAGAGTGACCACTTCTCAGCGTCGCTGTCTACGTTGACATGCACCGAATCCAACAGCTTTAAGTAACAGTCAATAGCAACGGTTCTATTGATGAAACAAACCAATTCCAAACGACCAGATTTGTCAAGTATTTCAGTTTCAAAGATATCTGCCATTGCGGATAGTATATAGCGACTAAGTATGCCATCATTTTGGTAAAGTTGTAAAATTTCAAGGTCTACAACGTGTTCCTTCAGTTGGTGTTTTCTAAGCTGCAATTCCTCTCGTCTAGTCTTCTCTTGGATCAGCCAATTTTCCAATCGTTCTGAAACGTTGGAATCCTTCACATCAGATTTACAGTTGTCTTTTTGGAACAGAACTTTACCTGACAGACAGAATGAATAAAATAAACAGTCAGTTAACGAGAGATTGCTTGTTGATAACTTACAGGTTTATAAGCAGTTCAGGTACGCTATTTGTCAGCACTGACACCAAATGTATGGAGTCATCATCTGGGACGGGGAGAATTTTTCAATAAAAAATTGTCACAGGGACCAAAGCAGAAAACTACGTATTTACATACGAGAAAGGGAAACACTTATAAAAAAGGAAACCTTGTTTTGAAATCACAAGGCCCCTTTAAAGGTTTGCCAAGTGATTGAATTGATTTCTGGGGAAGACCGAAGGAAATGGGTTTGGCAACAATTTTTTCCACCCATTCCGGGAGAAATATTTATTATAGCGATTACCCTGAAAAATTTGTTTTGTCCAACTGTAGTGATATTAAATAAAAAATAGTGAAAAAATCAGCAAACGTTACAGTTGCTTGCCTTTAACATTGAGTTTTGTGAAAATAAGTATATCTTTGCATATGCACATCACTGACTGTACTTCAAAGTTACACAACCTTCAGAGATGAATTCAGAGATAAATTTAGTTAAGTCAATGTCCCTGCTAGATGTATAGCACATGGCTTTAGAAAATGCATCAGGGGATGACTGGTCTTAACAATGCTGGCAACCCTTTCCTTGTATTTTCCTTCAATCTATCACGGCATACTATGATATGTATTGCTAACTTTTGAAATGAACAGGGTTGGTGTTCAGTGTGTGAGTACATCATGTGGGCCTTCCCAAAACAGATCTCCACACTTTTTGATTATTTTACCTCTATCTATCTGCAATTTCCAATAAATTTTGTTTTTGTTTTAAAATAACAGTTTTGCCGTTAACCCTACATACCAGGGCAAAACTCGAGCTACAGTACTGCAGCCAGGGACAGTCTTAGGAATTTTGAGTAACCCCTTACTAACCATGATGAATTTGAGTAACCACCCTCTCTAACTCAGAAATTTGACTGACCCCCTCCCCCCCTCCACTTAAAAAAGTTCAATACCGATACATGTATTTGTAAAATTTACATAAAATACAGCAATAGTATTTTATCTTTCAAATTCTCGCGTACCCTGCTAGATTATCATCGGTTACCTCATGAAGGTTGACAAATTTATCTTGAACTTCCAAGCGAGTTTATTTATTTGAATTTCAAAATTAAAAACGTGAAAATTCGTCAGGTGTTGGCAACTTTGACCGCTCCGGCGGACCTTTTTTTGAGGTCTGGTTGTCCAAAAATGCCCCCACATGGCCGAGTACTCGACACCTTCCTTAAAGGGACAGCATTTTCAGGTATAGAATACTGTAGTATTTAAACAATGGAGGTACCCTATAGGTTGTTTTCTCTAGTACAAATTTTTGTACGGTAACCCCTAATTTTATTGTTAGTTTTGAAAGAGTGTGGATGAAATATTGCTTGAGGAAAGCGAGATCAAAAGTTGAAGTCTTTCATTGAGGCGAATACTACCTTAAAGTCTACCTGCCTCTGGATTTACAGTTTGAATTGAAAATACCGGTAAATCTTGGGTAATTTTTAATTTCTCTAGTACAAAGTGTGGACGGTGACCGCCAATTTGTATTTTTATTTCGACAGAGTATGGCTGAAATATTCCTTAAGGAAAGCTTGAGCTAAAGGTTTATGTCTTTCATGAAGGCGCATATTACCTTATATAAGTTTCCCTGCCTCTGAAGCTACAATTTGATATGAAAATATCGGTAAATCTTTGGTAATTTATATTTTCTGTAGTAAAAACGTTTGACCGGTGGCCTCAAATTTTGATGTTTGATTTGGACAGAGTATGGTTGAAATTATTGCTTGAGGAAAGCTTGAGCTAAAGCTTAAGTCTTTCAATGAGGCGCATACAACGTACTTTAAGTTTACCTGCCTCGGGAGGTTTCGTACCCGATAATTGATTTACCAGGCGGCGCTATCTTGAGAAATGATCAATTACATGCTTTAATTACAGATTGGTCTTGAAAGAGAGTTTACTTATTCCAATTTAAGAGAAAAAACCTGGAAAGTTCTGCCAATTTTTGCAACTTTGACTGCTCCGGAGGACTGTTTTTGGTGTTGATTGTAAAAAATCGCCCCCAACACGGCCGAGTACTCGAATCTACCTCCTTTAAAGGACAGCATTTTCTGAAGCTAACGAAACAATGGCGGTATCCTATACTTGGTTTTCAGGTAAAGTTTACCTGCTCTGGAGCTGTTGTTTCGATTAAAATATCGGTAAATCTTGGGTAATTCGAAATGTGTGTTGTACAAAAATTTGCACGGTGACCCCTAATTTTTCTCTTTGTTTTTGACAGACTATTGTTGAAATATTGCTTGAGGAAAGCTTTAAGTATTTCATTGAGGTGCATACAACCTTACAGCTTACCTGCTTCTGGAGGCCCATTGCCCAATAATTGACCGGTTTGGCGGCTGTATGTTGAGAAATGGTAAGTTACATGCTTGAATTACAGCTTGATCTTCAAAGCGAGTTTATTTATTTGAATTTCAAGAGAAAAAAATAGAAAATTTGGCAACTTTGACTGCTCAGGCGGACTTTTTTTGGTGTTGATGTCCATAAATGCCCCACACGGCCGATGGTCGACTATGCTTCCTTGAATGGACAGAATTTTCTGAAGCTAACCAATCTGTAGCTAGCCAAAACAACGGAGGTACTCTGTACTTGGTTTTCAGGTATAGCGTACCGGAGTGTTTAAACAAAGGAGAAACCGTGATATATATAGTTGTCAGGTATAGAGTACTTAAGTGTTTAAATAATGGAGGTACCCTACATGTGGTTTTCTCTGGTAAAAACATTTGCACGGTTACACCAATTTTTTTATTTTGTATTTTGACAGAGTATGGTTGAAATATTGCTTGAGGAAAGCCTGAGCCGAATTTTAAGGAGTATACTACCTTAAAGTTTACCTGTCTCCGTAGCTACAGTTTGAATTGAAAATATCTGTAAATCTTGTAGAATTGTAATTTCGGCAGTACAAAAATTTGAACAGTGACCCCCGATTTTTATTTTGATTTTGACAGTGTATGGTTGAAATATTTCTAGAGGAAAGCTTGAGCTCAAGTTTGAGTCTTTCTTTGAGACGCATACTACCTTAAAGTTTATCGCCCCTGGAGGTTCTTTACCCGATAATTGATCTGCTTGGTGGTTATATGTAGAGAACAGGTGAATTACATGCTTGAAATAAAGCTTGAACTTCAAACCGAGTTTATTCATTTGAATTTCAAGAGAAAAAAGAAGGAAATTCGGTCGATTTCGGCAACTTTGCGCCCCGGTGGTGGCAGTCCCGGGTTGGTGGGTACCCATGCGCGTTACCAAATTCACGGAAAAGGGGGTGTTTTTCTTCAGTCATCTCGGAGATTCTAGGTCCGTGAAATCGAGAAAAAGGGGTACTTTTTCAGAGTAACCTCCGAGATTAGGGGTAGTCCTTTCATAATCTCCCTAGGACACTAAATCTGGTCTAGTCTCACTCACAATGTGACTAAAATCAGGTGAGGACAAACATTTGTGATGTATGTACATGTATACAAAGTCAACCTCCAGGGTCAACCCTGGAAGTCAACATACTAAACCTCTTAGATTCCGAAAATAAGGGTATGTTTGTTACAGCTAATTTCTCCCAGATTTGCCACAAATAGGGGGTGTTTTTCTCAGAAATATTCTAGGAAAGGGGGTACTTTTCAAACTTGGGTAACAAGCATGGGTACCCACCAACCCGGGGACTGCCACCGCCGGGCTTTGAGCCCTCCGACGGACCTTGTTTTTTTTCGGTTGAGATGCCCGAACGCCCCCACACGGCCGAGTACACGACTCTGTTTCCTTGAAGGGACAACATTTTCTGAAGCCAACATAAACAATGGAGGTACCCTATACGTGGTTGTCAGTTAGAGAGTACCATAATGTTTAAACAATGGAGGTAGCCTATACTTTGTTTTCTCTAGTACCAATGAACATTTACGAATTAAACTCCAATTTTATTCTTATTTTGAAAGAGTGTGGGTGAAATATTTGCTTGAGGAAAAGTAGATCAAAAGTACAAGTCTTTGATTGAGGCGCACACAACATTAAAATTTACCTGCCTCTGGAGCAGCAGTTTGAATTGAAAATATCAGTAAATTATGGGTAACTTATATATCTGTTGTACAAAAATTTTGACTTTTGATGTGGACAGAGTATGGTTAAAATATTGCTGGAGGAAATCGAGCATAAGGTCAAGTTTTTCATTGAGGCGCAAACTACCTCAGAGTCTACCTGCTTCTGGAGGCTTTATACTCAATATTGACCTGCTGGGCGCCTGTATGTTGAGAAAAGGTCAATAACATGCTTGAATTACATCTTGAACTTCGAGTTTAATTATTTGAATTTCAATAGAAAAAACAGGAAAATTAGTTTCTGTGGCATGACAATGACAGGTTTAATAGTAGTGTGTTAAAAGAAGGAAAGTAAAATTTGGTAAATGCACTTGGTATTTCTGAAACCGTGACAAAATGTTCAGTGTCGCCGGGTAGGGTTGTTCAGAGTGCTCATAATTTAATTTTCCAGGTGAAAGTTCATGAAAATAGGCCTAACATTTGATAACGGAGGTCAGTATCGAAGGTATACGATTTTCATTCGAGACAAATAAACCAAGATCATTCGTATTTCATTTTTATCCAAAGCTCACGTCTTTGTAAGCACGTCGGTATCTTCATTGTATGCCTGAGTAACTTTCCGCGTTTAGGCACATCTCGGAGATACCTGTGGGTCCATAGCTGTGGTGTTTTCAGACGGGATTCCTGCCTTTTACGGCCTGGTTTTGCGATAAAAGCCGTAAAAGTCAAAATCAGCCCGTTAAGGCAGGAATCCCGTCTGAAAACTTCACAGCAATGGACCCACATCTACGTCTTGAGAGTGCTAACACAGCATGCTACAGCTCGCACGGTCCCTCCACTGTGATTGCAGCAAAACGCCCCGTAGCTGGGGAGTTAATGATAGTAAATTTTCTTTAAGTTTGCTTTGTACTGATGATAAAAAGATGATTAATTAAATTAGCATAGAAATCTATCGTGCAACTTTTCTTCCGTATTTCTTGTTGACCGACAGCTTGCAGATATTCCGGTGCCCTAACATTTATTTAGTTCGAACAGGTTTTTTATCTAACTTGTGAATAGTTGTACAAAAGTCCAATAAAGATTTTCCTCACTGTTTTGTGGCAGAAACAGCGACAATGGTTTCACTTATTAAATTACGAATCCCTGTCAAGGCAGCGAAATATAAATGTGATGGTATATTTACACTGGAGGAGCGTCCGGGCTTTGGTGTATAGCGCCCTCAATGTTGAATTTAAAATGCTTTCGTTGATACATTAAATCGTATGTATAGCTCGAGTTTCTGATTCAGTTTTAAGCCATGACACTAAGATACGATATTTTTTAGCACAAATGAAAAATGGAGTGGTACAGAATATGAAAACACATAAATGGGAAATTCTAATAATGATTTAACAACGCTATCATCCAGAACTTTGTCATTAATTATCAATATGCTTTGAAAATTCTGATCATCAGCATTCTATTTTTAAGCGTCCACATTTTCTCATTCAGGCACATATTGATTGAACACTCATGATCTGGTATAAAATTGTATCAGCTTTTATAAAGTATAAAAATTGTTATGTTCTGTAAATTTAATTCTTATGTCCAGCATTACATTTGAATCAATACGCAAGTACATGTACAGCAGTGGACATTTATATATCATCAGGGTTGTACAGAGAAATAGAAAAAACATCCTCTTTGACCAGAATTGATGGTGACTCATGTAACATGTTTAACGTTTATTTTCCAATAAAGTGATAAATTTGGCAAATTGTCAATGTCTTGCTTTGCTATGATTGAAGATGGTCTGGACAGTGGTAGGAGTGCAAATATCATTGATGTTGATGTTACACTAAGACAATGTCAGTGACAACTTAGAAAAGGAACAATATATTCAGGCTGGTTTTTTTTCCAAACATTTCTGGATGAGACCTGAATCAAGCAATGAAAAAATGTTCCAATCGTCAACTTTTGATGGAGAAACCCGAGCCCCAAAACAATGTCAGAAAATGAACTGTTAACAGCCTTTGTTGGTTTGTTTGTTTGACCTTCACAAAAGTGTCAACAAAATTTTGAGCGAGTACTTTGCCAAACAAAACTCTATAAGAGCAGTCATATGAATCATGCAACGGAAATTGTAGAGTCTAGAATGGTGGCTTACCTGACAAATTATAAACTCTGGGGCCTGATATTTATTTTGTACACAATCAGATAAAATAAAATCCCAAACAATACATACAAAAGACTGACAAGACTCAAGCATTTTCTCTGGAACTGGAACCTTTCAAGCTCCAATAGCTATAATTGTGATTTTTTTTTCCGGTATTTTGTAAATGTCTGTAAAGCAGAGTTTTTTGTTCTACTCCCAAAATCATATCAAAATGCCCAGTATTCAACAGGGTACTGCAATGCCAAATACCAGTGAGGGTAACTGAATTTTATTCCAGACTGGAATTCATTTGTCAACAACAATAACATTGCATATTCACAAGTACAGTGTTTGTAAAGACTAATATACTTTTATTCCAACTACTTTTTGGAGAAGTATTTTTCACAAAGTGAATTGTACATTGTCATATCAAAATTACCATAAATTCCTTTTAACAAAGTACAAAAATATTTGTTACTTTTAATGTTGCTTTTTGGTACTGAGGTTGACCCTTTTTCAGAAATTAATGCTTCATTTATAATATTAATTAGAGGAAAGAGAAACCAAACCGACAAATAAAGAAACTTTGACATCCCGGTTAGACCTGAGAAAATCATTGTTCCTCAGGATTTGCTTTTGAAAAGCTAAAGAGGCTGTGAGCAAAATTTTTTATTTATTTCCTTTTGACTAGTGACATTGTAACCCATGACTTGGAGTCTAGATTTTACAAACTGTTCATAGAGGCATTACATATACAGGCAGTATTGACATAATAAATTCTGAACATTTCCACATGGTCCAACATTAAAACAAAAACACTGTAAAAATATACATGACATTATTCCATATAAGTTGCAATACAGAATTACTTATGTGCTATAATTTCAAATATATTTCCAAATTGGCTAAAGTTGAAGCAATGTTATTCACACAAAATCACATACAGTCAAACCTGTGTATAGTGGTCACGCAAGGGATCAAGGAAAGGTGACCACTTTCTATAGAAGGTGTGTGGCATGACTGTAGGTGGTGTGTTGACTGATACATTTAAGAACAGATAACAGCAGAAACAAAGTTCAAAACCATAAATCTAATAATATATGGATGTAATTTGGAAAGAGTCATTTTGCACCCATAAAATCAGTTCATATTTCTTGCTTTCCATTCTAATCATTTTTGGTGGATGTTATTCAAAGTCAGATATGCTGAATATTTATACACTAGTTTTGATCCAAATTGGAGCAATTCCAGGTGACAAATGACCACATAACAGAGGCTGTTCTGTAGGCCTTTCACATGTAAATACTACTGCTGTGTGCAAGGTAACCCACTCTAAAGAGTGACAGCTCTGTAAGGGTGACCGCTCTGTAAGGGTGATCAGTCTGTAAGATTTGACTCAATGAGTTCACTAATGATAGTTTATTAGCATACACCTTCAGCCACAAAACTAGTTTTTCTGATTCTCTGCAGAACTAATATTTGACAGTGAAAATTTTATGATCAAGAATGTCTATTACATAATCAAGATGTTATCAGATTTAAGTTTGCATCTACATTGATGAGTATTTGTTGAGTATTTGGTTCCAGGAGATATGACTGTTCAAGCACAAACATGACTCAGTAGTGTTCTAAAGACTATGTATGCAAACAATAATATGTTCACATGATAATTCAATAACAATATACTTGATTGCACAAATAATGCTACAAATATAGCAAAAATTTTAATGTGTAAATGAGTTGTAGTTATTCAATGACAACAATAAGAAATTTTATAGAAATACTCTAATATTAAATTTTTATGTTAAAAATAAAGGAAAAATATAATGATATATGATTATAGAAAAAAGTAGTTATCTTCAAAGATAAGCACTTGAATAAATCCTTGACTGAATCTAAAAATGTTGAACTGATGGACAGACTACGGTACAGGGGAAAGAAATCAGTCCCCTGGGGTGGGGAGGGAAGGGATTTTTGTGCCTTGGTTTACTTTATTTGATTTTATTAATTTTGACTGTGATATTTCAAATAAAGAGTTCAACTCCAAACCGTCTGACTGCTTTCTTTATTACTACAAGTTATTTTAGTTATTTTGACTGTGGTATTTCAAATAAAGATTTCAACTCCAAACCGTCTGACTGATTTCTTTATTACTACATATCTCCGCTCAAATCTGTGTATAAATCACTGTAATTGCTCCAAAAACATTGCCAACTTGCTAACGCGCTGTCCGTACAGCCGTCCCACATGCAGTTTTACAGTGCATGAATGGTGTACATCACTGACTCTGACATCTGTGATAGCTCTAGTTACAATGTTGTAAGATTGACCAGTGACCTGACTGTGTGACAGGGTGACCAGGCTCAACCATGTAGTTTTGGGTCTGTTCTGGGATCATCAGGTGGAAACCATAGCAACACAGCTGGACCTTGGTGTTCATCAAGTCTTTATGGAATGTTTTCAAAATGTCTGGAAAAAGAGAATAGATGAAAACAAAGGACTCTGTTTCTGAACATTAAGATGAATACACTTTACTTTACTTTATTGCTCAACAACACACTCAAGGAGTGCGGTAAGGCAAAAATTACAAAACTCAGCAAACACTGGATGAAGCTGCTGCTGGGGGAGGAACTAAAGTACAAGAAATAAATTTGGCAAGTGGTAGTAGTTTATCTTTGTGAGTAAAGATATACATGAACTTTTCTCTGTCATTCAAATCAAGAAAGCCTGGATTATACAAACTAGTGGATGAAAATAGACTACCGTTATCTCGATAAGTTCTGTATTTTGAACATTCTATACCAAAGTGAAATTCATCCTCAACTAAAGACTTACAAAACTTGCAGAATCTTTCATTTGCAGGAACTTTTGGAATTGACCCTCTACCCAGTTCTATTTGTAGGTTGTGATCTGAAATTCTTAGTTTTGTTAGCCACCTCCTATAGGTAAAAGATCTTATATCTAGCAAGTAACTTTCAAATTCAACTTCTTGTATCATTATAAATGTTTCTCAGCCATGTTTTTTCATAAATTTCACATAAACTATCATATACATTATTAATACAGAGATGATGGTAATTACCAATGGATCAATTTCTTGATTTTAGTCAGACTGTTAATTGTACTGATTCCCCATCAATTAATAAAGACAAAAGGTATGTTCATTACATCTCTAAACCACAGTTTCATCGTTCTACTCCCAATTTGAAATCACATTGAAATACTGTGTTGAAATTGTCAACACAGCTTGTATGTGTGCTATGCCCCATGTGTTGATGCTGAACATTCAATTCATTGTATGATTAGAAATTCATTTGTCAAAACAAAAGTTTCATCTTGTACACGATACAATGTGATGTCAAGTTTTACAACATTTTGGTACACTTTAAGTGGCAGAAGAAAAAAAAGTTCTTGTTTTCAAGACAATAATTGAACAAATATTGAAAAATTTATGTATAGATTTTTAATGTGTCCCGACCTTTTGACACTGATCATTTTTTTACCAGAGTCTGTAAAAGCATTGTCTTTCATTCTGGTAAACATCATTTAGGCTTTACATCACAAATAACATGATCATCAAAATATTTATGAAGGCATTACTCCAGGGATCTCTTGACTCTGACATTTGAGAAAGTGAAATAGTCTTTAGTAATGATAGAAAGCTGAAATGATCTACAGTGAGGTTATACTCAAAGTTTGGTGAGTGACTTACCAGAATAATTATCAATAATTTTATATTATTCATACTGATCATTCTTGATGTTATAAAGACACGGTGATTTTGTTGGTTTACAATTTGTTGATGCATGATTGGTTGTGACCGCAATCTACGATGGCTGCTCTCATATCATTAGTAGAATGGCCAGCTCTAATTCCTGGAATTACAAATTATAAACAAAGTATTGTATTGAGAAAATTCTTGAAATTAAAAGCAATCATTGATTGTATGCATTTCCTTGTCCATAAGTAATTTCTACAATGTTATTGTGCTCTCATGTACTGGATTATTTATCAGTAAATTAAATCCAGATTCTAATAACTTTGTAAATATTTCTAAAAGTGTTCACTGCTCTTGTTCTGAAAGTTTAAAATAAGTGAAATATTTGGAATTTCAACAATGCAAATCCTCTATCCCTTTCAAAGTCTGTTTAATCAACTGCTGGTAAGTCTAGCAAGCAGTTCAAGCCTTTCATTTGAAAATTAACAAAATATCAGTACAGTTCAACTTTTCTAAAAATGAATGAATAACATTCTACACTATTTTCTTACATCAGTGTGTGTCTTAAGGTATCTCAATTGAAAGACTTAAACTTCTGCTTTTAAATTTTTCCTTTCTGAAATTGCAAATAAAAAATCAACTGTCAGTGCAAAATTGAATTAACAACAAATTTTTACTGACATTTGAATTTCAAATTGGCCGCCGACCCTGTGTTCACCCTATTGAGGCAATTAATTACCGATAATCCATCAAACATTCTCTTTAATCCTGAGCTTCACAATGCCCAAAAGGACAGGATAAAAAAGTATCATAAAAGTCTAAGAGTTCAAATATCTCCTGAGCACATTCCACCTTAAACATTGAACTTCCTGAGCAAACCGACCATCCCAATTTGCCTTTGTAGACATCACTTTCCTTTGTTATTTGAAAATTCTATCATGTTTGATTTGTAACTATTAGGGGATTTTGGATCATCCCTATAACATCCACTTCTGCCTCAGTTTGCTTCTTATGCTACACAGATGACATTCTGTGATGCAGTAAAAATGTGATATCTGTTCTTTCATTATATTTTCTAGTGGTTTTAAAAATACCTTCTAATTATTCTTGTTTCAATGTTTAACTAAATCAATCTCACAATACAAAGCACACAAAGACAGTACCAACATGAAAATATGTTATGGCTATGTACGTTTTGATACAAACAAGATAAATATCATCTGTTTGATTTCATTATTAGTCTGTGGCAAAATTCTGAAGAGGTTATAAGTGCTGTAGACCTCTCCGCTTCACATACTTCTTTGTGTTCCAGCGTATGATACAAATTGCAAAAATCAAACACATTAGGAGAAATTTCAAGAAGCAATTTTTTTTCTAAAAATTTATTATGTCTTTATCCACCCTTTGAGCTGATTAGAAAACTTCATTGAATTGCAATCAGTCTGTTGCACAGGTCACAATTAAAAAGAGATTGTAGCAATGTTTAAACTTTATCAAAGAAATGTTAGATCTCTTCAGTGTTTCACTTTTAAAGCCCCTTTTTTGACACTCAAAAAACATTATAAGCTCCAAATTAATTCTCTGTGAATTACTTTAAGAGTGATATAGTTGAGTATGTATTAACGTTACAACTTTACATCTGTTGGTAAACCTCATTAACAATTCCAGTCACAACCTACATTGTGAATATTCATTGTCCTCAAGTGAACTGTGATAATGGCTGCTTGCACCATGTGACTTGGATGTGGTACAGAGGTCAATCATGTGACATTCTTTTGACCCCGGAAAAAGACCTAAATTAATTGCACTGTAAGTTCTCCTAAATGTGAAGCTAGTCTTGCAGACCGTGTACAACTTTGAATCACTTAAGGGCTCATTTTGGTGTGTCACAATCCTTGAACAAGTATTCAACAAAACGTAAGTGTTTCAATAAATCTATCTTATCTTACGTACCACCTATACACATGTCTACAGTAAAGAATTCTGCTTGCTCTCAGAAGTTACTAGTACTTGTATTTCTACTTGATGGTTATGAACAACATTAATATTAACTCTAGTGTAACATTGATTAAAATATCTAGATTTCTAATATGATTGATATTAATGTGATTTTTGAGTAAACTTTCATAAATTCAGGAACCTTCATTTTGAGATGTACAGTAATTTCAATGACCTTTGACCTATTGTCAAGTAACAAACCATGGTACTAGCTAGTACACCAGATTTGTGTGGCTGGATCACTGCTTCAAAATAAAGTCAGAAATTGTGAAGGCAATGAGTTCCATCAATGTAAGATTTCCAGGCATCCGGTATGTAAAAACAATCTATGCAACAATGCCAACATGCTATGTTAATTTGACACAACTGTAACTCTTCTGGACAACTAATTGACCAAAGTTCACTACATCTGCACTTGTCATTTTGTTACTTTGGATACTGAAGTATTCTGACCTCAAGTAGTGTTGAAGTTCTCACACATTGGCTATTGAAGTTTTTTTGTGAGCTAGCTAGTGGAAAAATATTGACTGTTACATATAAAAGGGATTGTTGAAGTTTAGATAAAATTGAGATTTCTTTTACAGAATTATATCTGTAGATTCATCAAGTTTACAGCAAAACCTTGAACATTCTAGTTTAGCGATTTTTCTCGTTCAGCCTTTTGAGTCAAATATTTCCTTCTCCTAAACCTGTCACCTAATTACCTAATTGCATTGAAATTGCATGTGCAGGTGCATAATTTAAGGTGTTTAATACTCAATTTTGAGACGCTGACAATTATAGTTAATTTTAGTTTTCAGAATAGTGAATAACTGGTAAATTTGTCAATGTCTTGCCAAGATCTACACTGCACTGCTTTAGAACTCCTATGTACCAATAACATTTGCATGAAAAATTTTTGAACTAATTTTATGAATACAGTTAAGTTTAAACTATCACTTTTGTTTGGCTGGCAAACTTTACCAGTTACTGCTGAAAAATTGGCAAATTTCTTTTCAGAAATAATTTTTTGTGGCTTTCAAATGTTGGTTAAGCTAGGGTGTTTAAATTTTGCATGTTCTAAATTTTGACCAGTTAGATTGATTACGTCCAAAAACAGATATTCATAGCCAAACTCCTTGTGGAACTCAACGTTCTATAAAAAATGCTGACCAGTATGAGACAGAGATATACTTTGTATCAACATCCATTCGTTGTAATGAACAATGGAGCCTGTATCATTGAGAGTATTTTTCCAATAGCAGCTTTGATAGTTTAAATGTACCATATATCTACGCTGTAATGGATGGTAAATCAACATTTTCAGTGAGGCCAAGCAAAATAAAAAGTTTGTTTCTCATCCTAGACAAATTGCAAAAATGATGCGGTGAAATGTTTTCTTTTCCTCAATTTTTTTTTCTTCTTCAACTAGGAAGAACTTGCAAAAAACATGAAAACAACATAGGAATGGACGTGGGAATAAATGCACAGCAATGTTGCTTTAGTATTTTTGTAAAGCAACAGTTCCGTGGTTTGGCTTTCAGTGCAGCAAATCACAGTTTTGACAGCTTAGTATAACAGTGACATATGTGTACAGTTCTGAATGGAATGTTAGCGTCAGTTATTTGTGTACAGTTCTGTTTTATACAGAACTATGTTTAATATGCACTATTGTCGCATATATTTTTTTTCATTTTATTTCCGCATGATAATTATAATTCATGTATTTACTTGTATTTAATATACACTTTTGATGAGTGCATTGTCTTTAAATACCTGCAGATGATATCACTGACCTAAATAAGTTTTGTCCAATGCCTGGATCAATGGAATCTTTTAAATAAAACTTTATTTTTCAATCAGTAATATTGTGAACTGACAGAGTTCAGATTATGTTTCATGAAAATTACCACACAAAGTTACGTTTTTGATTCATAAAACCTTACTATATGACTTCAGTGAAGTCTGACTTGACAACTTTTATCATGATGCAATTTTGTAGCTAAAAATACAGAATAAGAATGGCAATCACAATTGATATGACATTTAGGCCATGATTACAATTAATTATACTAGTTACAGTCAGCATGAGTTGACATCTGTTGTAAATGTATCTACCATCAGACCTGGAGTACTATGGGATGTCTTGGATTACACTGATCACTTTCTGTACATTGCCAATTTTAAGTTAGACTTGTTGAAGCAGTGTAAACAGAGACGTAACTGTACATAAAACCTGAGACAATGAATTTTATGATTGCAATTCGAAGACAATAAATAAGGTTATCCCTAGCAAATATCCACCAAATATTAAAATTGCAAAAGGACAGTGCGAGAAAAATATATGAAGAAAATTACACAAAAAAGCCAAGACAGAATTTCTCCAAACTTTACATATGCAATCTAAAGATAATTTAAGATACTTAAGAACAACAATCCTTAGAAGCTAAATATCAAATTTGAAAGCTATAAGACCGTGACAGAAAAGTTATTTCTCAGATACATACTAAAAATCAGCTCCAAAATTTGAAAATGAAATTTTAATCATTATTTGATCAAAAGTAAGAGATGATATATCAAGACAATTTCAAAAGCACATTTCATCTGTGCAGAGAGAAGAGATAATTTGAGAAAAAAGTCAAAAATCTATGTCTACAAAGTAATGGTAATAACTTGCATAAAACTAAATAAATATTATAATAGGGCCATTCCTGCAAAGATACATGTTGAATTTGAAAGCTGTCAAACATGCAATATAAGAGAAGCGGTTTGACTTAAAATATGAAAATTTGTCCACAAAATTGCCAAATGCAATTTTTCTCACCATTTAAACTACTCTAAATACAATCATCATGAGTAACTGGTAGACCAAAACAAAACATTTTAGAGAAGCAGTTTAGTGCCAAGTTGACAAAGTCTACTAGAAGCCAGACAATGATGGACAATATCAACCAATGTATGTATAGTTAATTGCACGAGTAGGTGTGCTGTTACAGTTGTAATCACCACACTTATGGTCAGGAACTTGTAAACATCACGAGGCCGAAGGCCTCGTGATGTTTACAAGTTCCTGACCATAAGTGTGGTGATTACAACTGTAACAGCTCACCTACGAGGTGCGATTAACGACTTATATCACGAAAAACAGGCCAATCTTCTCTAAAATTTGAAAATTACTGTCAATAAATCGTCTACTTTTGATTTGAATACCCACAATGGAATGGAGTGACCCATTGTACGTCGAAAGGTTCACAGAGGTCATTATGCACCTGGCATCTAGTTTGGGAGAATGACCTATCCAGACAACTAGGACAAGGGCTCTGGTCGACTGCAAATCTGCATTTGAATAAGGGCTAGAGTGGTATAATGCACCTGTGTAGAAGGAAGCTATTTTAATCTAATTGGTTAAATAAAATGGCTTCCTTACTCTATCTTGTTGGCTATTGGCTAGCGAGGAGGAATTCAATCTGTAGATGCATGTGATTGCATCATGGATGCATCAGGCTTCCAATACCATTTTAGTGTTTTCGACTGGTCAAGATGGACCTTGTCAACTTGTCTGATCTGATGACCCAAGAGACTTCCTAGAGTTCCATGGACGGCCATGTAAAAACAACCAAAGTGGATTTTACACGGGCAAACTGCCCTATAAGAGCAGCCGCTACTACGGAGCGCATAAAATCCACGATGTGTACTTCAACTTATAAAAAAGTACTTGGCGATGATAACACCGGACGGGATTGTACTATCGATGACCCTTGCCAAGGGATAATCAAGTTCTCCTGCCAAGAAATACACGTCTTTACACAAAGCAAATGTGCAAGATGGCTTGGCCAGACTGCCAGCACACTGGATATTCTGGCAAGGTATTTATTCTTTTACTAAAATATTTATACACAAAACGAATTCTGTAAAGTTATAAAATTAAATTCATTGACCATAACAATTTGTTATGTGTGCGGCAGTATCACAGAATTTCTTTCGACTATTCCACAAACGTTACAAAAATGCTGTACTTATTTCCATGATATTTGTCACATATGTCTTGTGTTTGATAATTTCAGGTGAATGCGGCAACATCTCTGTACCATCAGAGATTCGATGAGCAGCTTATCAAAGAGCAAACAGGTCACATATCAGATGACGGTTTAGGCACCTCAAATGTTGTCTACTGCACAACAAAAGCATGTTTCGAATATATTACTACCACCTCCATCTAGTGCTAAATCAGAGGAATCTGTAAGTAAACCAGTTCTCAAGTTACGACAAAACAATGTAACAAAACAGACAAGATTGGTCCAACCCAAGGAGACGCAAAATCTAAAGATGGACAGTCTTCATCAACAAATCATGTTGCTTACATTGAGCATGGTCCAAAGAAAGTTAAAATTGAATTATAAAATGTGATGCTATAACATATCAGTTGAACAAATTGTCTTCATTTTGTTATTGAATGTGTGTGAATGCTTTAGACATCTCGACTTGACCTATTGTTCTCTTGCACATTAGTAATCAGTCATACTTCTTTTCATATTTAAATAAGTAATCACTACACTTTATTGATATGATAATGATTTTCTTTCATTAAAGTGTGGTGATTACTTATTTACATATGAATAAAAGTATGACTGATTACTTTTTTTGCATAAGAACAATAGGTGTCAGTCGTGTTTTCAGGGATAAATGGATGGCAAGAACAATAAGTCACATGACCTGGAGTGGTATAATGTAAGGAAGACTTTAGAACAATACCACCTGAAGGTTCTACTGGTCAACGTTTGTTATACATGTATCTGCCTACGGGATACCTGCAACTGATATAGAAATACACAGATATATGTCCAACTCAGTCGGTATGAGTTGACTCCTCTGGCCCACAAATAGTCATGAGTGACCTCTTTCATAAATCACAACAGTACAATGGTGTTAATGTTTGAAATTACCAACAACATAGATACTGATATGAATAGTTAGTTAAGTCAACAGCTACAGCCATTTTTGAATTGCAACAACATATATACTGATGTTATAGAAATGGCACTTTATTTCTATCTTGTAGTGGATCTGAAGGACAAGTTTAATTGTAATTGCTGGGTTGACAGACAGTATGTCTGGAATGGATGGAAAGATTGGATTTTTGTAGACAAAATAACATGTCATGCTAACAGCTGAGAACTGCCTGGACTTTGGACTCCTATTCTACAAATTACCCAGTAATATGGCAAGCCATATTGTGAATATACTTGGTTAAACTGGTGAGCTGCTTCATTACATGTATCTTGATAGTAATAGGGATTTTAGGTCACATGACATTCGTGTTGAACGTACGCGTTCGATGCAGGTCTAGTCCGAACTTTCGTGTTAATTCTTAAATAGACCAAATAATCAGAGAAAATGAAACTGTAGTGTTGAAGATTATTATTTTAACTTCATTTTGGGAAATTTTCACTTTTGTACTACGATAAATGGCAAAGCAGCACGACTACAAACTCACGCGTACCGGCGATTTTGGCGTCCATTATGAGCGTTGTGCCGTGATCCCAAATGTCCCGCGAAAGAGATCGAATATATACCTCTTTGATAGGCTCTCCGCATGACTTATTCCGATCGCATCACTATTTTTTAGGGGTGGTACGAAAGACGAGATCATGGGCTTCATTTTGAGGGGGCGAACGTTAAAATCGGCCGAGGAAAACTCAATCAATGATCAAACTTTGTGTTTTGTTTGTGTTTTTTTGAAAGAAAATCTTGATTTCCTTAAACGTTCGGCCCAAAAATTAATTTTATGATAAATATTAATTGTAATTCTGCAATAATTACAAGTCTGACGATGCGAAAAATGATGCTTAAGGTCCTTTTTAGCGAGTATGGTTTCACCCCAACTTTACATCCGGGCACTCCCAGGAAGTAATCAGGAAGTAATCACAAGTAATCAGCGCTTCGCCGCATGTTCTGTGTTAGGAGGTCTAAGCTGAGTTCCGACGTTCACGATTTTGCAGCTAGATTTGTCTGATTTCTTATTAAACGCAAGGATCTAGAGATATATTTCTATACTTTACCCTTTCAAACGTTATCTTGTTCGAAGTAGTTTGATTTCCGGGTGATATTTTTCGATAGACACTGAGAAGTTCAGCCAGCACTGCAGTGTAGGCATACGCACGTGCACCGCACTTTGCCGATACCATACTGAACTATACTGAAATTTTAGTTTCGTTCTTTAGTTCCCGAGAAGGGGACTATTTTGGTTCTCTCTGAAGAAAAAGGCCGTAGATTATTAATTTGTTCTTTCCTCATTGACTTTTCCTCATTGACTTTGGAAAAGTTGGTTTTTATACTGGTTTGTATTTCGGACCGCTGACTTCGAGGGTCTATGGTATTTCCGGGGCAGCGTAATTTTGCATCCAGTTTAATGCAGTTATTCATTCTATAAATGCGTGTTGCTGTTTTACGGCATAGAAAAAGGGTTGAGAACGAATTTTTTTTTCCTTTTTGGAAAAGTTCTCTGTAATTGTTAAACTTAAAATCTACATTAATCAGACATATTTCATAATCATTTAATAAAAGTAGTAATCAAACAAAAAAAAATCTAAAAAAAAATTCCGAAGTTCAAATTAAAATATAAAAAACTATTTTGTTAAATTTAAATAAAGTTCTAAAATGTCACAGGTATCATTTGATTGTTTAAATGTATTGTTGTTTATTTGTTTACCTTGTAAACATAAATCTAAATAACTTTTTTCATATACCGGTATGCAAAGTAATATATGATGGAATATGATAATCATATTTCTGTTGATGTTCACAATACATAATGCATACAGTGATCAATGTCACAGGTATCATTTGATTGTTTACAGGTATTGTTATTTGTTTACCTTGTAAACAGCATTCTAAATAATATTTTTCATTTATAAAAATTATAAACCATTGAACATTTCGTCAGCAATATCCACAAAAAATTTCATCAATTTTCAATAAGAAATGCTTGAGTTATAGTTAAAGTATAACTGTCAGGGAGGGAAGTGAGATGGAGACAGCCACACCAACACAACCTGAGATGACTGTCAGGGATGGAAGTGAGATGGAGACAGCCACACCAACACAACCTGAGATGACTGGCAGGGAGGGAAGTGAGATGGAGACAGCCACACCAACACAACCTGAGATGACTGGCAGGGAGGGAAGTGAGATGGAGACAGCCACACCAACACAACCTGAGATGACTGGCAGGGAGGGAAGTGAGATGGAGACAGCCACACCAACACAACCTGAGATGACTGTCAGGGAGGGAAGTGAGATGGAGACAGCCACACCAACACAACCTGAGATGACTGGCAGGGATAGAAGTGAGATGGAGACAGCCACACCAACACAACCTGAGATGACTGGCAGGGAGGGAAGTGAGATGGAGACAGCCACATCATCACAACCTGAGATGACTGGCAGGGAGGGAAGTGAGATGGAGACAGCCACACCAACACAACCTGAGATGACTGTCAGGGATGGAAGTGAGATGGAGACAGCCACACCAACACAACCTGAGATGACTGGCAGGGAGGGAAGTGAGATGGAGACAGCCACATCAACACAACCTGAAATGACTGGCAGGGATGGAAGTGAGATGGAGACAGCCACACCAACACAACCTGAGATGACTGACAGGGAGGGAAATGAGATGGAGACAGCCACACCAACACAACCTGAGATGACTGGCAGGGAGGGAAGTGAGATGGACACAGCCACACAACCAAAGACGCCTGGAGAGGGTATCAGAAAAGACACAACAATTTCACCTGAACCTCATCTTGTTGAAAGGAGTTTCCATGAAGAAGGACTAGTTACCATGGGAAAAGAGCGTAAGAAGAGTAACACGTTTTTGTATTTTTATTGCCATGGATAAGTAATATCCATCGATTAGACTATGAAAGTGAAGCAATTGTATTATGATAGCCAGTGAACTTCAGATTACAAAACATGGCATGTGCTTTCAGTCAGTGTTTTCATTAGAAGCCGGCAGCCGGCGAAATTGTACGTCTGTGACAGCACTTTCGCCGGCTGTAATTTGGGGGAAAATATTATAAAATGGCACAAACTTTGGTTAATACTTCACAAATTATGACCATCGACTGAGTGACAAAAGTACACGACGTTTGGGCTTGGCGCGACAAACGAGCCAAAAACGGACGAACGTGCACACGTATAGTAGGCCAGGCTCCGTACGCATAGTGTACAACTTGGGCTATGTATACATACGTCTTTTTATGCGAGGTCAGACTAGGTCAGTGTACTGTTCTAATATCTTATATCATTGGGTGAAAGTACGCCTGTCCTCTGTAAGCGGCAATATCATTGGGTATATTTCCCTGACCTCATTAATATTCTGCTACGAGTCAAAACAATAGCGTGTAGCTGTCAGCGATCACGTTTTGATGTGGTAATGAGCCGAGTGCAGCCGTCCAATGAATGTATCAATATAATTTTTTTAGTATTTTGGTGAGGTGTTCTTCAGAGAGCGAAATCAAAGTCATGCATCGCCAACATGTTGTATTACGTGCGCTAAGTACGCGTACGCGACTATGACGCCAGAGCAAGGGATTTGTTTATAGCACTGTTCTAGAAAGTAGAATTGCGACTTTACGTGATCAACCATCTACGTTAAAATGCTAAAATCCTGAGAGTGATCAGTTATGAACTCGCGGTTGTGGTTGCAATTTGATATTTTACCCCCGAAAATGGTAATTTGGCGGTGTACAAAATTTTGAGAAATATTGTATGTCTCAGGGATGGCTTTTCACGTATATTTCTTGTGATTTCAACTCAAAGGAAAGTGGAATGGGCACGCTCTACCGTATCTGCCGCCTGCTCTAAATTTAGCACGCGATCCATGCTTTCATGTACATTTGTAGGTAAATGGCCCGATCATGAAACCTTTCAATGCTGGAAAAAGTGTCTCAATTTTATCGACTAAGTTTTGAATCTAGTAATAAATAACGTGTTTTGCCCCGCGTGAACTCTGTTAATTTTCTCGGTAAAAAATATCCAATTTTGTAGCATTTGCAGACGGTAGGCAAATTTATAATTTATGTAAATATTATTCACGTAGTTCATTAGATACATCACAGCCAGCTGGAGACTTCCCCTCATTTGTTTTGGTGGTGATGCAATGTTTTTCTTTTTTGCTATTGATACATGTACTAGTGCGTGACTGCTGGGGGAAAAGAAAGCAACACAATATTTTTCAGGACTTGTGTATTTTCTTTGACACAGCATATGCTTATGGAAAAAAGAGACAATATTTTTCTTTCACAAGTTTCAGTGTACTGCACTTAAAAGGTCAGTCATAGAGGTAGGAAGCCCATTATAGTTGTTACTGATACTGCAAACACTTTTCTATTGTCATTTTGTTGCATCAACTGAAATGTGTATTCACAAACTTTTTAGAGGCCTTTTGTGAACTGCAGGTGAAAAATAAAAAACAAACTCCAATGCCAATCCTGAGGCTGTACGTCAAGTTGTTTTACTGCTAGAGCAGCTAACTTTTTTGTTTCATTGAATTGGTAAATAAAGGGGTTGTATCTCACACTTTTCATCACTTTGAGTTTCTGCATTGACATCATTGTGCATACTGAGTGTAATTATTATGCAAGTATTCCCTGTATTCTTGATATCAAAAAAAGTCAAAAACTGACTTTGTCCCTTTTAAACTGAAAGAGAAAAGGAACTACTTACCTGGGATTTTCTAATGACTCCTGTATAATTTTAGTGTGACATGTTTTAATATGAACAACATATTCTTTTAATTGAAATGTAAATTCGATACTACATTCAGTTTGGCATTAATCACAAAAAGTTTTTCGCCAAATTCATGGAATATCTGCCAGTAGTTGTAGTACTCTTTATTGAATACAACAAAAGTTACTGTTGCTTCCCTGTTGATTCTAGTACACTGTAATATCAACACATAGGATGATAACTTAGGTCACTGACCATCTCTGTAACTGTTTGTGTTCTCATGGAAAATGTCATCAGACAGTGACACAGTGAAGAAAGGACAAACAAAACAAATGATATGAGTAAGATGGTACATTGTTTCTACTTAACACAAAAACCACAAACAGTTTTTGTGTTAAAATACAGATTCAACAAAACTGGATAAATTGCTGTTCAAAATACCTTGCCAATGTTATGCTGCCGCCGCCGCGACACGACGTCCCCACCCCAACCTCGGCTTCCTTCTCCACCTATAATTTACATTTCTCCGCCTGGGCAAATTTCTACTGAAAACCCTGTCAGTTCTAACTATTATTATATATTATCAAAACCCCATTGTAAGACTGCAAGTGATCTATACTCAGGGTTATTGCTCTGAATTTAATGCAGTAAGGCTTGAGGTGTCTTTGGCTGTCCCAGCTTTCAAAAGGTGCTGTAGCAGGGATGGCCGCAGAATACATTGCAAGCCCTTATGCAAATACTCAGAGTATGGAATGCTTGTATGTGTATTCATCGCATTGATTAATTTAAAAAAATTAAGTGTACAGAAGTTTACAAAGATGTCATTGGATATTGTGTTATGATAGCCAGTGAAAATGCACAATGAAAAATATCATTATTAAGTTAGCCAACTGGTTGTCATTTTATAATATTGAAATTCTGAAACTGAAAATTTTTATAAAAATTTCCAATAAATGCCTACACATTTTGTACAATGGAGGAACTGAAATAAGCTATATTTATTGAAGATCAGAGAATAGACAATAGTTGGCAAAGTATCATTGAAGGAGAAAAAGATCATTCATCCACAATTGCAGTTAGTTTGGACTGCAATTTGTTATGACATTCAAGAGGTTTTCTGAGTTATCCCCCTGACAGAATTGTTGGATCAAGAATATTAGTCTCATAACTCTGTTTATGCTTGTAACATTATAAAGATACAGCTGTTAGAATTTACTTTTATGTTACATGTTAAGTACAACAGTTGATGTGGATGAGTGTCAATATCAATCAAAGGAGTTCATTGATACCAATTTTTTTACAATAAATTGCACTACTGTATTTGACTGTAGCTTTTGCAAGCATAAAAGAGACACAAGAAAATATTCCAACAAACCAACGGTCTCAGACCAGACTTCTTACACTTGGGGGGGGGGGGGGGGTTCTGTCTAACACTAACTGGAAAAAGAAATTCCCCAACTCACTCTCAGCCCATTCATAAATATCAGTTTTGTGTGTTCAGAATCATAGTACAGAACTTACTGTTGATGTAGGTATTTCTTATCCATTCACAGAGAAGAAAGACTCTGGTGGTATTTTCAGCAAGATCTCCAAGCGTATCTTTGGACGGAAAGAGAAATCTGATGGTAGTACAGCAATACCTAAAAGTAAAC